>NC_056750.1:38229982-38437482 GCF_019279795.1 Protopterus annectens
CTCCCTTTGATGGGTCAGCTTTGTTTGGCCCTCAAGTGAAGGATACATTGACCAGGTGTGAACAGGTTTTTCCACCCCTTCTAGACCTTACCCCAAAGGACAGAAGGGTGGAAAGATGTGGTTCCGCAAATCCCAAGGAGTCACGCCGGATACACGTGGTCAGTTTACCCCTAGAGGCAGAGGGGGTAATAACAACAGACGCCGCTCTAGAGGCAGAGGAGGTCCACAGAACCAGGGAAGCAGAGAGCCTGTCTCTGACAAGCCCTTTCAGCATCCCTGAGATGTTGCCCGACTGTCCATCCTTGGAGGTAGTCGGGGGAAGACTATCGCTGTACCCAGAAGCCTGGCGTTCCCTCACTCAAGACAGATGGGTACAGTCGATTATATCCGAGGGTTACAAAATTCCTTTCGAGGAAAGTCCCTTCTTTCACACAAATTCCCTTCCAGAAGGGACAGAAGAAGACAGGGAAGTTGCAGAGTTAGAAGTATTAAAGCTTCTACAAAAAAGAGCCATTCAGCCAGTTACAACAGACCATTCAGAGCCCGGAATCTACTCAAGATTCTTTTTGGTCCCCAAAAAGACGGGAGACTGGAGACCAATATTGGATCTCAGCAGACTCAACAAGTCTGTGAGAAAGACAAGATTTCGAATGGTCACACTTCAGTCAATTTTGCCCTTCCTAGAGAAGGACAACTGGATGTGCTCAATAGATCTTCAGGACGCGTACTATGACATAAAATTCACAGACGCCCAGAAGGTTTCTCCGCTTCGGCTGGGGTCCAGTCATTTTCAATTCAGAGCCCTGCCCTTTGGTCTCACTACAGCCCCCAGAGTGTTCACCAAATGTATGGCAGTGGTCACGGCTCACCTGAGACGTCAAGGATTCCAGGTGTTTCCGTATCTCGACGACTGGCTCCTCTCAGCCACCACCAGGCATCAACTTCTTCAAGCCAGGGATTACACACTAAATCTCTGCACTCAATTGGGAATTTCGATCAACTACGAAAAATCCTTCTTATTGCCCTGCCAGTCTATTACCTTCATAGGCGCAAACTTAAACACTGTTCGGATGTCAGCAACCCTCACAGACCAAAGAATATCAGATATACAAAGTCACGTGAGGATCATCCTTGCCAGCAAAAAGGTACAAGCCAGAATGGTTCTGAACGTGTTGGGCCTCATGGCTGCGGCCATTACCCTTCTTCCCTGGCCCGCTTCTATATGCCTGCTTCAGTGGATGTTGTTCACTCAGTGGTCTTACCAACAGCTTCCAATGCGCCACCAAATCCTGGTGACACAAATTTGCAAGAATCATCTTTCATGGTGGATTACTTCTCCCCAAATTCACCAAGGCAGACCCTTTGTATCCCCGGCCCCCGTAGCCACTGACCCTACGGACGCCTGCCTGATCGGGTGGGGGTCATTATCAGGGCAGGATGGTTCATGGGACGTGGCAACCGCTCGAATACCACGTGCACATCAACGTCCTAGAGATGAGAGCAGTGCTTTTTACGCTGCAAGCCCTCAACGACTTTCTTCCCTTGGGAACAATTGCAGTTCACACAGACAACATGTCTGTAGTATGGTATATCAACAAACAGGGCGGAACCAAGTCCTACCCCTTGTATCGAGAAGCTCTCAGACTTTGGCAATGGGCAATCTCCTCTCATCGGTTTCTGGTAGCAACGCATATCCCTGGGAAAACCAACATTCTAGCGGACAGATTGAGCAGAGCTATTCTCATGCCTCACGAGTGGTCTCTCAAACAATCTATAGTGGAAGAGATTTTTCTAGAATGGGGCCCCATGTTGCGATCTTTTGCTACTCCCCAAAACAGTAAATGCCCAGACTTCTTTTCTCTCTTCCCACTGCCAGGCCATCCCCCCAGAGATGCTCTAACCCAGGATTGGCCCCAGGGACTTCTTTATGCCTTTCCTCCCTTTCCACTGATTCCGCAAGTTCTCCAGAAAGCCACCGTTTTGACAGCCAAAATGATTCTCATTGCTCCCTATTGGCCTCGACAAATTTGGTTTCCGTTCCTCCATCGTCACCTTTTGGTGCAGCCGTGGCATCTGGACCCAGTACCAGACCTTCTGATTCACCAATCGGGTCAGCTGCACCGGTCTATCACTTCTCTCAACCTCACAGCATGGTTGCTCCACTTCCTTCCTTAGCCAGGCTTCCTATGATCTCTAATCCTGTTAGGGATATCATAGTGGCTTCCCTAAAATCCTCTACTAGAAGGATTTATACCAGCAAATGGAAACGCTTTTCTTGTTGGGCAAAAGCTAAAAATATTGATCCCTTTACTGCTCCAGTTCAAGCAGTTTTGGATTTCTTAGCGGAAATCTTTCACGCGGGCTCTTCTTCCACGGTCAAAGTTCAGTTGGCTGCTATCTTGAACTTTCATGTCGGGTTCGCAGATCACAACATTATGTCCCACAGGCTTTGCAGAGCCTTCTTAAAATGAATTTTTCTCCTGAAACCTCCAGTCAGGAGTCCTCCTCCTCAATGGGACCTAAATTTAGTGCTGACATCCTTGATTCTTCCTCCCTTCGAGCCAGCTGTTTCATGTTCCCTGAAATTTCTTTCATGGAAAACACTCTTCCTGGTTGCTATTACTTCGGCTAGGAGAGTGTCTGAACTTCATGCTCTCTGTTCGTCCCCTTATTTGGTCTTCCACAAAGACAGGGTTTCCTTGAGAACTAATCCGACCTTTTTGCCTAAGGTCGCCTCAAAGAGTAATTTGAATCAGTCTGTTGACCTTCCTGTATTTTTCCCAAATTACTCAAACAGATCAGAACAAAAATTACATTATCTTGATGTTCACCGCCAACTCAGATATTATTTGGACAGAACAAAGCAATTCAGGAAATCCGATCAGCTCTTTATTTCTTATGCTGATAACAAAAAAGGCCTTCCTGTCTCAAAAGTGACCTTATCTAGATGGCTTTCTTCTGTCATCTCTGAAATCTATCAGCTCAGGGGAAAACAGCTGTGCTCGAAACCTAAAGCGCATTCAACCAGAAGCTTAGCCACTTCCACAGCCTTTCAGGCTAGACTTCCATTAGACACTATTTGTGCAGCAGCCACTTGGGCCACTCCTCATACCTTTGTTTCTCATTACAAATTGGATTTGGCCTCCAGGGATAGAGCCAGTTTTGGCTCTACAGTTCTCAAGAGTCTGTTCCATTGAGCCACCCAAGATAGAGGTGCTAGGGACGCGGTCCCATCAAGCAAGAATGAAGGCGAGATTGACAACTTAACATTGAGAAGTTATGTACCTACCATAACGTTCCGTGTTAGTTGTCTTCTCTCGCCTTCTTTCTTGCGACCCTCCCTCCTTCCCCCTGGCCTGGACAGACCTTTTTCTCCCTACATGGAAGAATGCTTCTTAGGACCATACAGTTCTGGTCTTCCTAACCTATCCTTCAGGCTTTTTTCTCTGCCTTCTTTCTTCCTTTTTGGGAAGTTTTTTATGCTAGGTGTTATTGCCTATAGACAACAAACAAGATCTGGGTACTTACCGCCTTGCATCATGGGATATGGGGCTGCCTCGAGCTGGTAAAAGTGACTCTCGAGCTTAGCAAAGTGCCGAGTCGGAGCCGAGGATCGGCTCCGAACCCATCAAGCAAGAAAGAAGGCGAGAGAAGACAACTAACATGGCACGTTATGGTAGGTACATAACTTCTCATTATATAGAAATAAACCATGAAATCATCCCAAAGTATGCTCTGATGAACATTAGATTTAGCGTTACACTTTCAGAAGAATTGCAACAGCCCGAAGAAAATCCTGTGTAGTGTACTGATCTTTATGTTGTAGTACCTGCTGCAGTCTTTCATATTTCAAAATTGTTTTCCTTTTTTTAGGAGACTGAGGAGAAGCAGAATGTAAACGGAGTTTAGTCTCATTCACCCTGTTCTGCTCTCTAACAAGTAGAGATAACACAGACGAGATATCAGCAATCCGCCGTCCAAGTAAACATTGAATACGTCTATGCCATCCCTCAACCTGATTTTGTGTGCGAGGTAGACAAAGTGCATTCAATTCAGATACATTCCAGAACGCAATACTGAACATAGGAGGGAATCTGGAAATAGCAGATAAGCTAGTATTTTGCTTTCTAGGCCGACCCAGGACATATGTATCTGAGAAATAGGAAAGTAACTGTTTACCCTCATTAGGAAATGATTCACTCAACTGTAAAAACGCTGTTACAACATCATCTACTGCTAAAAATGACAAAGCGATCAGCTTTTTTACGTTTATTTGAAATATCACAGACCTTCCATACAATTTTGCTAGTCCTAAACTTTGTAACTTTCTCCATATAGCCTGAGCGAAATGTAACAGACAACCCTTTGAATGTACACTGGGAAAGTTTTGTATTATACTACGAATTGCTGCCATCTCAAAATCAGTTAAAATAAATTTAACTGAAACATTCACATTAGCCTCTCTTAACAACTCTGCAACAGTCCCACATAAAATTATAGCATTTGAAGGATTTCTTTGACATCAAGCAGAAAACTAATGGTACACACTTTTTGTATTTTCGCCAACTGTAATTAGTGCATGAATGCTATATAGTTGTATACACAATCTACCTCTTGTTAAAAACACACCATCCATCAACCACATAGGAGATTTACTTAAATCCCTCAGATTTTCAACAGTGGAAAATACTAAAACCTGTATCTTGTTTGCAATGTCAGTCTTTTCTGTAGAAATTTACCTCCTTTTAGGGTACATTCACTTGGGTTTACAGTATCTAAAGTAGTGATAGCAGTAACATAACTTCGCACTGCAGAACGGCGGACCCTGTTTACTTGCTGTAACATTGATCGCCTTGTTGGAAGTGAGGTTGTATACTCTGTAGATGCACAAATATCATCTACAACTAAAACAGGGGTATCCCGACATGTACGAGCTGTTTCTTTTAATTTATCACAGGCGATATATCTTTCAACGTCACAAGCATCAGAGGCATGATGATGACCTGTACATTTTAATAATACTTCACAGTGCATTTCTCTTTTAGATACTGCACGACCCTTATAGTACTCTTTTAAATTATCCTTACAACACCAGTACCTGTGATCTTTCATTACCTTTTCTAAGGTGTACAATTACCCATGTATATTAAGCATATCTCTCCCTTTCTGAGACTTAACACACTCGTAGTACTCTCCTACAACACCTGGTGAAAAACGGTTTCTGTTAGCTATAATGTTACGCTAATCTAAACCACCATGTTAACTAATGTGGTGTACTTCTTTTATACTATCTTTGAATTAGTGTGTCATAAATTACTATCAAATATATTTGAATTGTAAATGTAGCGTAATATGTACTTTCAGTTGTGAGCACAACCTGTAACTTTACTTTAACCTTGCGTATCTACACGCGTATAGTTCTAACATTTATTTTGTATCTCTTACGGACTTACGTCAGACGTACCATGCTTCATGTTGGTATACTCGACATTTTAAGCGTTCGTTTATTTAATATAGACCCTATATATATATATATATATATATATATATATATATATATATATATATATATACATATATGATGATAAGTTCATAGGATGATACTAGGCTGTTGACCCGGAGGCCCTTAGAAACCTTGCCAAGAATTTCACCCATGTTTCCTCAAAGTCATCACCTGTTTCCCCTATCCAGCAGGGACATAGGTGGGATCCCAGGGGTATATTTTCCGTTTCCCATCCAGTCGTCCAGGTTCCTTTTTAAAGAGGGGTAGAAAGATAGTCTGCTTTGACATGAAGAGGGAATCTGTTCCACAGATGGAGTCTTTTTGTGACACCTCTATCCCGCCAGCAAGTTCTAGTAATGTCACAGACCAGGTTAAGGCCTTGCATGTGGGTTGTGCAAGTGGAGTTAGTCTTACGGATATGCAGCAACTCCATCAAGGCTGGCTCTGAAGTGGCCTTGTATTTCAGACACGTCAGCTCTGAGCAGTCTGTATGAGACTGAGTAGATTTAGCTCATCTGTATAGGATAGGTGTTTGAGGCCTTGGATTTTCTTGTCGGGAACCTCTGTGGTCTCTCCAACTGCTGCATGTGCTTGGCAAGGTACATTCCGAAGGGGGCATTGCAGTCTATAATGGTTCTGATAAGGGTGGAGTTAAAGGGAGGATGTGACCACTTTGTTCCTGGATGAAATACCCTTATTTATGAGGTGGACCATGTAGAATGGAGGCACCATGCTGATCAAAAGTCAGGTTGCTATCAGCCTGGGTGCCCAAGTCCCTCCCGACTGATTGCATGCTTAGTACTTTGCTGTTAATGTGATAATTAGTGGGAATGAGATTTTCCCCATTGGGGATAATGATGCATTTCTTGGCATTCAGTTTGAGGCCATGCTTCTGGCATCAGTCCTTAGTTGTTTGGGTATGGCCCTCTTCGAGGGTTTTCACATCAGTAGGGGAATTTAAGACAGTGCCCAGCTTGCAGTCATCTGAAAACTTGGTCAGTCACAGACCATTGGTTTAGGCTTGCACCTCAGAAAAGTATATCCCAAACGGTAGAAGCCCCAAGATCGATCCTTAAGGTACACCACTCATTACGGATCTACTACTAGGGGTGGCTTCCCTTACTTTGACTGAGTGGGTTCCATCAGTGAGTGAGTTAGCTGCCCATCTGGTAACATACAGGTTGATGCCTAGCTGGGAGAGTTTATTTATTATGCCTGAGTGGATAATAGTGTCAAAGGCTTTGGCTAGGTCAAGGTAGGAGCTGTGCACAGTCTTCCCCTCGTCCATGGCTTTGGTGACTGCTTCAAAGAAGTTGATCAAGTTTCAGGCATGCTCTCCGCTTGACAAAACCAAACTGTGAGGGGTCAAGCGTTTGGAGGTTGCCAGTGTCCTTGTTTATAAGGTCCAAGATGATGCATTCCATGGCCTTGCAGATCAGGTTAGTTAGACTGGTGGGCCTATAATTGCCTGGGACAGTGGATGCTCCATATTTGTGTAGAAGGATGATGGGTGGCCGTCATCCATTCAGCTGGGATGAAACCAGTGCTCAGGCTTTGGTTGAGTAGGGTGTCTAATGGAGCTGAGAGCTCATGTATGTTACAGCCTAGGATGTTATCGTGTCCCATGGAGACTGTAATTTTTTTGCCTTTGAGAGGACATTAAGGACCTGCTCCCTAGTGATGAGGGGAGGGGGGGGCAGTTGCTGGGGGTGTCCTGGTTTACTGATGGGGGGGGGGGTGAAGTTTTCACTGAACCTCTCTGCCAGCAGGTTGGCTGTATCTATGGCGTTTGTGTATGTGGTGTTTTTGACCACCAGTTCATAGCAGATTTGGGTGTTGCCTTTGAGATTACGGACATATGTAAAGAATGGCTTGTGATTGTCCTTGGTGGATGTGGCCAATTTGGACTAAGTTCGCCTTAGAGGATTTCACCAGTGACCTTTTTTGCTTGTTCAAACAAAGGAGAGATTGCTTCCAACTTGGCACCTGCTCCTTCTTTGCCCTGGACAGCAATTCTTTCCTTCTGTTATAGAGTTTGTTTATTGCTGCTGTCCACCAGACAGGTTTACTCTTCCTTGAGGAAGATGATTTGGTCCTGTCGGGTATTGCTTAGTCCATACAGCTAAATAGGTGCTCATATAGTTTTTTGGTGTAGGCTTGGACATTAGTGCTAGTTCCAGCTGAAGGGATGGTGGCTGTGAAGCTGCTTATACCTGCTCAGAGTACATTGTAGTCAGCTTTGGAAACATTTTTTTCATTTGACCCTGATTTGGGGGGGGGGGGTGACCTCAAAAGTGAGCACTTTATGTTCAGATCTTACCAAGGAGAATGACACTGTAGGAGTGCTACAGTGGATACTCATGTTATTTTGGACCAGGTCCGGGATATTTTCACTCTTGTAGGGATGTCGATCAGCTGATCCAATGCATTGACAGCGGAATCACTGGGTATTCATGTTTGGGCTAGAATAGGTCTTCTGTTCTATGGTTGGGTATGCTGATATTTTTAACCCTAGCCAATTAGCCCATGTGAGAATCAAACTTTGCACTTTGTGTCTGTAAGGTAAACACCTTAACCATTATGCCAACCTCCCACAAAGTCATCACTGCAAAATCTTGAACCCTGTGCAATAGAGTTAGAGCAACACACCACTACGCCAAATCAGCTTGTGTGTGTGCATATACATATATATAAAATACGTGTGTGTGTGGTTTCACTTCATATTGCCGAAATGCTGAAATATCGAATTTCAGCATTTCGACGGTATAAAGCCCAAACCATTAAAACACCGACACCTCACAACTACGAAATCACAGTCGAGCACACAGTATACAGCACACAACGCACAAACCGTGACACCCACACCACAAAACACTGAAATACAACACACCACCACACAGACATACACATCTACAGGGGGGCTGCACCCCCCACACCCCCTACTTATATATACCAACTCCAAGATCGCACAAACAATAAAAAAAAAAAAAAAAAAAAAAAAAAATCACACACACTCATACCCCCACCTCCCTACCCTTACCCACTCATACAAGTTACAAAATCAGTCACGCACACTCACCTTAAACTGCAGACACCATCCCAGCCGAACACTTCGTACGATAACGAAAATGCATAAGCACGAATTCAGCATAGTCCTGTTCGCGACTATGCACTTTTGTTATTTAGCAGTTTCGGCTTCGTGCACACGAATTGCTGAAATTCGATATTTCAGCAATTCGTGTTATGTTTATGAAGTGAAACTGTGTGTGTACATTTTATTTATATATATATATATATATATATATATAATGTGTATAAATGTGTGTATATATATATATATATATATATATATTTATATATATATATATATATATATATATATATATATATATATATATACACACACACACACACAGTGGATATAAAAAGTTTACATACCCCTGTTAAAATGCCGTTTTTTTTTTTTTTTAAATCATTTCAAAACTTTTTCCCACCTTTTAATGTGACCTATAACCTGTACAATTCAATTGAAAAACAAATCTGTTAGGGGAAAAATATAAAAGATGTACAATATGCTGGTTGCATAAATGTGCACACCCTTAAACTAAAACTTTGTTGAAGCACATTGGTCATGCTGTCGAACTTTTTTTGATGATGGAGTTAGAAGCATTGGCCCTGTAAGCTGTGCCACAAATGTATTTATTAAAACTGAGAATAGTTTGAAGATGACCCCAATTCTCAAGGGACACGTTCTCACTGAGTGAAGAGAAGTAGAAGTGTATATTACTGAAGTCTTCAAGCAAGGGAAGCAGTTTGTGTTTGTTCCTATCCTAACATTTCCTGATCAGTGAGGGTAGAAGCTTTAGTGTGAACAATGTATGATGATCCTGTTAAGGGGCCTTTAATCATATTTTGGAGTATACCATCACCGTGTAAAGGGCTGTCATTGTGTCCTGACCA
Organism: Protopterus annectens; assembly: GCF_019279795.1. Lineage (NCBI taxonomy): Eukaryota > Metazoa > Chordata > Ceratodontiformes > Protopteridae > Protopterus > Protopterus annectens. Next base: position 38,239,446 of record NC_056750.1, read on the forward strand.
AAACCCATGCCAGTATGGTGATAAAATTCAGCATTTCTTCATTCCCGTAAGTTGTATGTAGATTTTTTTTTCAGAAATGTTTCCTGATGCCGGAGGTATGGCTATTGGCTTGCAGTGCTTTGCATTTTCTGATTTGGCGTTTTTGGAATTTTAATGTGATTATGGTTTATTTCAGTTCTGCTGGCATTGCGTACTTGGTGAGGCAGAAGTTGCAGCGTAGTATGTTCTTTGCATAATACATTAAGCCATCTGCTTATGTGGGACCATTACAGGGTTACTAGTCTGTCATTTGTGCAGTGTTTTATTGTTTTGAAGTAGATTGGTTGTGTACAGATGTGTGTGCTTCTGTTCATGAGATGGTTGGCCAGGCTGATAGGTAGTCTGTTTCTTTTTTTTTTTTTTTTTTTTTTTTTAAACCTTTATTGAATTATTGCATAAGACATAAGTAAACATACATTTATGTACAAGAAAACAAACTATATTAGTGCGTTCCTAGTTAAATATTATACACCACATGTATTCTTTTGTACGATCAGTCCGTTCAGTCCAACATTACATAAATTCCTCAGTTCCTACCTTCTCTTAAACTTTTCTCCTCTTGCAAAATACTGTTCTGCATGTATTGTTCCCACAATTTCCATTTTATTTCTGCATAATTTACTCACACCCTTTTCTGAAGATCCCACTTACAGTTCTTTTATCTCTAGTACAGCATTCAGTACTTCAAGTACAGCTGTTTTAGATTTTGATTTCCGTTTTCTAGTAAATGCTTTTTTGGCAGCCGCAAGAAAAACATAACAAGGCCTTAGTATGTCTGGGTAATTCAGAGCCTGTATCCCATCTCAAACCACTGCCTTAGTTACACCCATTTGTTCACTCTGTATTTCTGACAGAGTTCTCTGTTGGGAGTATTTAAAATCTGCAAACTCCTTACAGTCCCAAAACATACGTTCCCTGTTACTACTTTCTTCCCCGTCACACCTCCAGCAGTTGACGTCTAGCTGAGGAAAAATTCTTTAACGTCTGTTTCGGGTATAACAAATACAAACACTGCCCCTACTTATTACCACATCAATGGCAACCCCCTTAGCACGCAGTCTGGTGAGAAACCTGGGTACTCAGGTTGACAACAGTCTCACATTCGACCATCATGTGACTGCGGTGGTCAAAAAAGCCTTTTACTTGGTTCATCTCATAAGTAAAGGGATTGCATCCAAAAAAAAAAGGAGGTTATTACCTCTCTGTACTCCTCTCTTATTAGACTTACAATTGAGTATAATGCCCTGTTTGGTATGTACCTCTCCAAACATCTGCACCAACTGGAAGGACCACAGAAATACTTCACAAAGAGAATCCATGGCCTCCAACACCTATCCTATGCGGACAGGCTTAAATCACCATCACTCTACTCAGTTTCATACAGATTGCTCGGAGGTGATCTGTGTCTTGCCTACGAGGCAATGTCAGACCCTGCCCTACTAGAGATGCTCCATATCTGTAAATCTAACTCCTCACACATTACCTGCTCAATAGGCCTAAATCTAATATGCGACGTTAACAAAACCTTTTTTTGGGGAGTGCCTCAAGTAGACGTATTTGTCTCGTCTTTGAACAATCCGCTGGCAATGTTCTGTTCCAGGATTCCATGCAAGCAGGCCTGGAGGACAGATTCCTTTTCCCTTCATTGCACAGGAATGTTCCTGTATGGTTTTCCACCCTTTTCATTGCTATCCGGGGTACTTGAAGATTCAGAAGAAATTCTCCAAGAGTGTTGTGGCGACTCCCTTCTGACCCAAGCAGTAGTCGTTTTCCCTTCTTTTGGAAATGGCCAGGGACAATTACCATAGGTTCATAGATTAGTACTAGGCTAACTACCCTTGTGGGCCATTTTAAGCCTAGCTATTTATCCAATGTGAGAATCGGACCCTGCACTTGTGTTTAAAATTGAACACCTTAGCCATTGTGTCAAACTCCCTGTGCAAGTTTCCCCACAAAACAAATGTATTCGCGCAAGACCAGGGGTGTTTAATCCTTCCCAACCCCAATCGTCTTTGACTCCCTGGATGATATGGTCTGAATTCCCCTTGGGCAGCTCTTTACTGAGGATGTGCAGCAGGTACTTATGTTGGCAAGAAGGCCTGCTGCTGCATAGTCTTGTATTAGTAAATGGAAAAGGTTCTAGCTGATTCCAACAACAGAGCCAACACCCTTTCAGGGATGTTTTTTCCCTTGGTTTACGATATTTGTGAGAGTTATTATCCAATGCCCTTTCTTACTTCTCCTCCAAGGTTTATTTATCAGGAATTTCAACACATCTCCCCATGGATCCTTCTCTTTGAATGCAGTCTCATATGAAAATGTTTTTGAAAGGGGTTTTGCATGAGAGAGGCCTGCAAGAAAAACAATGGCCTCTCCTTCAGATCTTAATTTTGTGCTAGAAAAGCTATTATTTTCTCCATTTGAACCAGCTAATCTGGTTGATTTGTCGTTTTTAACATGGGAAGCTCTTTTACTGGCCCCTCTGATCTCTGCAGGAACAATATCTGAGTTGCAAACTTTTATGGTAAGTCAACCTTATCTCATTTTCCATAGAGACAGTGTTTCTTTCAGGTCTATTCCTCCTTTTATGCCTAAAGTGTTATCCATCTCCCCAGTTCTTTCCTGAACCTAAAAATGAGGGAGAAAGGATGCTCCGTATCTTGTTGGATGAACACGGGCAACTGGTACTATAGCTAAATCTTTCAGATCTTCAAATTATTTGTTTACTTTCTTGTGAAGGTAGGAAGGGACAACCTGTTTCAAAACAGACAATTTCCAAATGGTCTCAGGCTGTTACCTTTGGACATTTCGCCACAACAGACTGTTCCAGACAAGGTTAAGGCCCATTCTTCCAGAGCCTTTACCTCTTCTGCGGCTTTTTGGGAAGAAATGGATTCTAGAAGCAGCAACTTGGTCCTCTAGACATACCATTATAAGGCACTACAAGCTTGATTCTTTCTTTAGGCTAGGTCAGACTTTGCTAGGGCCATTTTGCAAGGGCTCCTGGACCCTTCCACTTCCACCTCCCAAATTTTGTATGCTGGGGTAATGTGCCCATATTGCTAAGGTCGCTGCAGCAGTGAGCAGTATGATAAAGTTTACTAACAGAGCTGTTCTATGTTTATAGCAACAGTAGATGCTAGAATGATTACTGCTGCAGTAACTACTCCCTCCCTCTATCCCACTTGTTTCTAGGCATGTTGTTTATACCAGGGTGTGAATACTTTTTTTTTTTTTTTTTTTTCCTTCTGGGCTGACCCTCCTTTCAGTTAGCATGAAAGGCCTGAAGGGATTGGTGCCCAAACCTGTCATTTTAGTGGGCTCAACTCTTGGTACCTAACAGTTTGGGCATGTGGAAGGTTAACAGCCATCTTCCAACATTTCAGAACATTATATCCCATGCAAGATGCAACCCATGTAGCCACGGATGCTGCAGCACTGATCATTTGAGCAGCGGCTGTTCTGGTAAGTTTACTTGCATAGCTGTACTTTTTGAATGTCAACTCATTAGGGTTATGTCTGTTCTATATAACATTGCTTGTTGGATGAGTGAGATGGTAAAATATTATAATGTTTGCAGTTGAGTACCACAGAGAGGGCCACTGTTTTGCCTTGAAGGTGTCAAGAAATTTTAAGTTTGGAAAATAAACTGTTTAGTTTTAGCTACGCCTGGTTTTGCAAGCTCCTGCTGCTCAGTCTTCTTTTGTTTCCTACTTCAGATATACAAGACTTCCTGATGTTAGCAGTTTATGAAATTTAGTTTCTTTTTTAGTGAATAAAGCTGATGTAAGGTTTGGACTGATACAATCTGATATTACAGAGTTAATATTTTACTTAGGTCATTTTGTGTTTTTATTTGCTTCTGCACTCGCAGGTGGCTAAAGTTTTTTGATACAAAGTATTTTCACTGAGCTGTTTTATGTTTAGCGCTCAAAATTAATTAGATGTGTATTGGTGTTCCTTTGTGAAGTATGTTGTAGTTAAGAAATAATCCACGACTGTGTGTGGGTATATCAGGATTTTCTCACAAGTGTTTCATCATGAATGCAAAGCCGAGTGGTTAAACAAAGCCAGCAGTGGGTAAATCCTGGAATACTTATACCCATAACTGAGTTATTACTATTATACAACGATTTTAAGAAAGAAATTGCTTACTTTTTTAAATGTCATTGTATAATGGCATTGTTTCCTCTTCCACATTTTTTGCTGTGTTGCCTTTTTTAGGCAAGGCTCAAAAGACAAACCCACCTCCATAGGTATCACAAGGGATAAGAAACTGAGTAATGCTACTCAACGCCAGAAGTCTAAACCTCAAGATGCACGCACTCAAAGCTCTCCTTAACATGGAGAACATCGATATCTGTGCAGTAACAGAAACCTGGTTCAAGGCTCCCGAGAGCACCCCAGCACTACCAGGTTATACCTCATACCATGCTTTTCGGCCCCAAAACTTGGACCGAACCACAAAAGGAGGGGGGGGGTATCAATATTCGTCAAAGATATCCACACCTCCAGGTTGGTGGCACAGCATGAAGCATCAGAGACTATCCATGTGCAACTAACAGTGGGTAAAACTGCCTTCCAGTTTATAGCCTGCTACAGACCACCCTCCCAAACCCAGGAACCCCACTCGGCCTTCTTGAGAACACTGGAAAATATGAAGGTCTCTCCAAACACCATTATATTGGGTGACTTCAACTACCCAAACATAGACTGGGAGCATTACTCTAGCTCCAACACCCTAGCCCAAAGGTTCCTAGAATTTATTAACTCAAATGCTATGGAACAACTTGTTACCACTCCCACAAGAGGGGAAAACATACTGATCATCACCAACATGGGAACTCTATGCTCCAGACCAGAAGTGTATCCCTCACTGGTAAGATCAGACCATAAACTAATCTCACTGGATATTCACATCCCAACCCCACCCCCTGCCCAGAAAACCACAGTGAAAAACTTCTCTAAAGCAAATTTCACACTCCTCAAAACCGAGGTGGAATCCTTCAAAGCCCCCGGGCCTGTGGAAAATACGGCCCAGACCGCAGAATCCTTTATAAACGCATTCTATGAACACCTTCAGGAATGCATGGATCATGCAATCCCAAATAAAACCAAGACCCAGTTCTCCAAAGGCAGACGTTCTGTCTGGTGGACCCCAGCCATAAACAAACTATACAATAGAAGGAGGAAGCTACTACACGATAGAGCAAAATCCCAAAAAGGGAAGGCATCTCTGCTCAGTATTAGCAAAAAACTACGGGCACTCATAAAATCGTCTAAGGCCAGCTTCGAGAGAAAAATTGCACAGGACACTAAGGATAATCACAAGGCTTTCTTTAGTTATGTTACAAACTTGGGTGGGAATTCCCAGATATGCTCAGAATTAGTCCAAAATGAAAAAAAATACACTGACCCCACAGACATTGCCAACATCCTAGTTGACAGGTTCAGTGCAAACTTCTCCCCCCTCCCCACCAAAAGGGCAAATATCTATCCCAGCAGAGTGCTGCCACGCTGACATCTGGGATGCTCAGGTAAGAACCGCCCTCTCCAAAGCAAAAAACACCGCATCAGTGGGACCAGACGGTGTCCCGGGCTGCATCCTACATGAACTCCAAGAAGAACTAAACCCAAACATAAAACTACTGTTCAATCTCAGCCTTTACTACAGGATATGTACCCAGAGTGTGGCGTACAGCAACAGTGGTCCCTCTCCACAAAGGTGGTGCCCCAACGGATCCTGGAAACTTATCGCCCCATAAGCCTGACTAGCTTGGTCTGCAAAGCTATGGGAAGGATCATCATGGACCTCATAAATAAAGATTCTGGGGATCTACACATACTGGATCCTACCCAGTTCAGCTTTGTTAAGGGCAGATCCTGCCTCTTAAACCTGGTCGATTTCTTTGAAACAGTCACCAAGGCCATTGACGAGGGGAAGGTGGTCCACACAGCCTACCTGGACCTTGCAAAAGCCTTCAATACAATACCCCACTCGGGCATTATAGATAAGCTCACCAGCTTAAATATAAACCCCTATGTCACTAGATGGGTTGCAAATTGGCTCAAGGACAGAACCCACATGGTTAGAATTGCTGGAGCCATGTCAGACTCCAGACCAGTTACAAGTGGCGTCCCACAAGGCTCAGTCCTGGGACCTCTCTTGTTCGGTATATATTTCTCGGAGGTACAGGCCAACACAGAAGGACTGTGGCTGACAAAGTTCGCAGATGACTGCAAACTGGGCGCCATAATCTACTCTCCAGCCGACACAAGCATCCTCCAAAAGGGCCTCATAGAAACAGACAACTGGTGCCAAAGCCATGGCCTCAAGCTAAATGCCAAAAAGTGTATAGTCATCCCCTTTGGCAAAAACAAAGTGCCCACAAATTACCACATAGGTGGTAATCCATTAAGTACAGAAGTAGTAATTAGGGACCTGGGGACCCAAGTTGATAGCAATCTCTCATTTGACAATCACGTGGCCAAAGTGGTTAGAAAAACATTTTATATAGCCCACCTAATCATGAAGGGATTCACATCTAGATCAGGGGAGGTCATTGTGCCTCTCTACTCATCCCTCATCAGGCCCATAATTGAGTACAATGCCCCTTTTGGGATGTACCTTACCAGACACCTGCAGCAACTGGAAAGACCCCAAAAGTACCTCACCAAGAGGATCAAAGGGCTCAAACAGATGCCATATGCTGCCCGGTTAAAGAAACTCCAGCTCTACTCAGTGGCATACCGCCTGCTCAGAGGTGATCTGTGCCTGACGATAAAGCCATGTCCAACCCGAATTAATGGACATGCTGCACCTCAGAAAATCCAAATCCCATCGAGCTATGCGCCGAGACTTGAACCTCAGCACTGAAATAAATAGGACATGCTGGAGGGACAGATTCATAACCCAGAGGCTCCCTTCACTCTGGAATAAAATCCCAGTCCAGGTTAGGCAGAGTCCCTCATTGACTCTCTTCAAGAGGAATCTTGATGAGTGGATGGGAGATCGTAGGTTTACCCCGGGTATCACTTCTGTGTCACTGTTGGATAGAGGCACAGTATACTAACCTCGAAAAAGGGCATAGTAAAATTAATTTAAAATGGGTGGCGAAAGCCAAACACACTCTGGCTAGGCTTATAAATGCCCTAGTATGAACCTATGCATATGGGAGTTACATTCCCATTTTGCACAGTACATCAGTGCTGCTGAAGAGATGCGACGGAGAAAAGAAAATCTTTGTTTAAGTGTGTATTTGTTGAAAGATATGAAGGTTAGATTTTAAATCTCTCCATTATTTAATTACTTCAATCCCACTGGCTTGGAAGAAAATAATTTTTTTTATGTGGAAAAGAGTAAAACTATGAGGCAGAAATGTGGGCATTCTGCAAAGGTCTGGACAGTTGAGAGGTACAAGATTCTGCTGAGTTTTAAGGAAGGACAGTTTAGAAATTGAAGGAAAATCGGGTATGTTACTGTTTCTGTATATTTGAGAGCATACCCGATTTTCTTCTGTTTTCCACTGTCCCTTCATAGCATATTCCAATAGTAAAGTCTAGCTGTTGAATGGTACTTCAGTGGGTGGACTTTTTTCTATTGGTATATTCTCGATGGACAGCCCAACCAGCATGCCCACTGTAAAGTCAGCATTCTTGTTTGTAACAATGACCCATCATTGTATAATTGTTGTTAAAAATTGCTTGCCTATCTTACTGTGTTTGTGTAATGGCACTTTGGCTGTTGCTGAGATCGTAGTACAGTGGGGATAAGGGAATATTCCCTTTTCCCCACTGTAGTGCAATCTCGGAGTGAGAATATAAAAAGGGGGGTGTGGGGGTGCAAGGGGGACTTGCCCCCCTGGGTAAACATGAGTTTTGTGTTTGTGTTTGTTTTTTTCTTAGTATTTGTTAGGGACTTTAGCGAAAGTGCTTTTTCACTAAAGTGGATTCAGTGATTTGGTTTCGGACAATTGAACTTTCATTCAATCGTCCTGGACCCATACATTAATTTTATATATATATATATATATATATATATATATATATATATATATATATATAAAATGTAGGTGCTAGGCTATCGGCCCAAGGGCCTAAGTAAGCCTAGCCAACAAGGTTCCCTGGCTTACGCCACCCAAGAAAGTTAATTTCCTGTGCCCCTGTCGAGCAGAGTCACAGTGATCCCCGGGGTGTATTTCCTATTTCCCATCCACTCATCAAGATTTTTCTTGGAGTGCTAATGAGGAGCTTTGCTTGACATAGATGGGTAACTTGTTCCAGAGTATAGGAAGTTTCTAGGACAGGAATCTATCCCTCCAGCATGTCCTGTTTATTGCAGTGACAAGGTTTAGGTCCACTTAGTGACTTTTTTTTTTGCCTTAACTAAGTTGACACATGACAACTCTTAATTCTGTGACACCGTTTAAGGCATGTGATTAATGGAACCATTATGACAATGCATTTTGGTTGTGAAAAGTGTACAAGACATTAGAGCAGATTCTTTTGTTTCTGTGCTTGTCCAATTTTATGGTGGGGTGGGGGAGGGGGACGAGCATCTCCTGTGGTGACTTTTCAGTGTGATGCTGTATACCTCAGTCTGTAAGAGACTGACTGATTTTCACTGTGACATGTGAAGGGAGGGAATGCTCTTCATACTTTTTAAATGTGTTGTACCTTTTGAAGGATAAAAGTCCACTCAGTGTCCTGCTGTCTTCCTTGGATTAAGTTGTGAGGGCTTGACTTGCCCAGATGAATAGATCTAGAAAGTGATTGCGAAGTGCTTCTTATGAACCTCCACTGCAAGCTGTTGTATATCCTAATGTTGTTGTATTCAGTGTTTGTAATTATAGTTTGTGCCTTTTACAAGACACTAAAGCCTGAACACCTCTGACTTTTGCTTTTTGAGATCAGTCTTATTGATTCTGCTTGTGTTTGTAACTGTAACTTCAAATGACTTGCATTAAATTATAAAACTCGAGCACTGTGTCGTTTTGCTTGAAAATGGAGTATATTGGTTAGTTTTATTTATTTTATATGACATTTGTTGACTGGGATAGTCTAACTAAGCTAAAGCCCTTTTTCAGTGGAGGCCCAGGGAGAAAAGCTCCACAGTAAATTACAAGTAAGTAAATACCATAGTATTATATTCAAACATTACAGGAGTATTACATTATGACACGTCTATTTTAGAGAGATTTCTTGTTTGGGCAGAGGTACAAAGAGCAGTACAAATGCAGCCTTGTGTCATAGTTTAAATAAACATAGTTATATAAACAGTAGGAATCCTAGATGCAGTACTGTGCAAGGAAAAGAAAAAAGATAGGGAGAAAACATCCTGTTGATAAATGAGAGTTCGAACAAAAAATAAGGACGACGGCTGTTAGTGTGGCCGATTTTAATGAGAAGTAAAAAGTGATCTATATGGAACTCGGGTAGGGAAATAGGACGGGAGAAAAGATTAGGTAATTAGTAAGTGGTCAAGATGGGAAGGAAAGGTTATGTGAGAAAGGAGGCTGGGAGGGAAGAATGGGGAATGAGATGGTTAAATGGTAATAGTAAGCTGGGAGATGAGGGAATGCATCAGAAGAATGGGAGAAGAGGCTAATGTAGGATAAGGTAGAAGGTAGACCATAACTCCATGAAAGGCAAAACGCTGTTTTTGATGAAGCTGTTTGCAGTTTCTGTACTGCCAAATGGAGACAGTGCACTGGTCTTCAAGTTGGCTCTTCAATCTTTGCAGAGTGTCTGAGATAGTGGCAACTGTGAAATGCAACTCATTTTGGTGCACTTGGCTTTTTGTGTAATCAGTTAGTGCTATGAGCTGCATGTAATGTGGACGACTGCTGCATGTGCATTTACAGGAACTGGACAGGATGGAAAAATAAAACATGGAGGGCTGCCAAGTAAACTTGTGCATGTCCAAGATTGAAGAAGAACTTCACAGTTTCAGAGTAACCACTCTTACTGTCCCACAGCTGTCTTATATTTATTTGTCGCTTCCTTTGCTCACCCTTGTACAAATGTAAGGCTTTGATAGGCTTTTGATAACCTGAAGCAGATATATGTGGTGGTGTTGCTTGATGGGGATGTCGGGAGATATTTGAGACCATAATGTTACCTTAGAATAGGCATTTTTCTGCAGTTTGGATTCGATGTGTAGTGGGGTAGATGATTATTGCACTGGTTACAAAACCTATAGTTAGTTACCCTGATTGCACTTCTGTTCGTGGGGATTCCATTGTAACGCTGTACCTCCATTTCATGTGCTTGATGGCAGAAGGAGTCCTTAAGTCTACCCTTTAAAGTGCCTTAACATTCTACCTCACCTACATCCATACCCACCCCTCTTGTCAAGTTCCACCCGTCTTGCACCACTTTAAATGCCTCTGGGTTTCTTCACCATCATTCTGTTAGCCCATTCCTTGGATTCAAACCTGCTTTGTCAAAAAAAAAACTTTTGGACATCAAGGTAGTAGTTGGTTCCTACAGTCTGCCTCTCCCATATCCTTCCAGTTCAGAACGACCCCTTTCATGTCTCCTTTGATAAGGTATTGCACATCAGTGTCCAGTGTTGTACTTCCTCCTGCGCCTCAGTGTCCAGTGTTGTACTTCCTCCTGCCTCTTCAGGTTTGGAGTAATGTTCCTTCCCCTTCATCCCACAGATTTTTCTGATAGTTTTTGCCTGAATTCCTTCCTGCAGCCTGATGTCCATTTCCTTATGTGGCATCCATGACTGCATGTGATACTCGACTTGTGGTCTGCCCAGAACCCTGTTTGCTTCAGGAATCAGTCCTCTGGAGGTTGCAGCTGTTTGCTGCTGCCAGTGCTCTCTGTTTCTGCTTGTTCAGTATGTGTGTGACTGATACCCTTAGACCCTTTTCCTGGTTTGTTCCCAACTTCTTATCTTTGTACCAGGGTAGTGTTTGTAGCCTAATTAGTATTTCACATTTATCTGGATTAAACCTCAACTGCCAAACTCTGTCCACTTGTTCAGTTTGTTCAACCTTTCTAAATTAAAATTAATAAATACAATTATTCTTTGTTGACCACGTTAGTCCCGCTAGGCTAGTAGCTACTGGATGATATGAGCAGAAAAGCAAAAAAACCATGGTAGGAGACCTTTATTAAGACATTTGACACAATTGGACATGAAATATTTTTGGGTTATAATGAAATAATTTAAGTCAGAAAGTTATGAAATTATGTATGCCAGCGTATAGTAGTAATAAAGTAAAAATAATTGTAAACGGCTTGATCTGATGTCATTTTTATTCTTCCTCGCTAATGGTTCTGCACATACACTTGACATCCGATCCTGCTCTTGAGCGTCTCCCTCTACCCATAATGCTCTATTCCATCCCCATTGCCTCAGATGTTTGCTGCCATCCTGGTTAGGCGTAGGTTCTGCTCTCGAGCACAGTAAGCGATGCATATTTAAAACACTTCATCTAGTTCTTAAACCCTTAGTGTTCTCCTCCTCCTCCCTCGTAGGGATTCTACTAAGTCGTAGTCTTCATACCCTTCTTGGTACTTTCTGTAAATACCATAGCTGTTATTTTTCTCTTTCCTTCTGAACTTTTACAGGCTGTTTTTAGCTAACAATTATTGTTTATTAGGTAATTTCTTCCCAACAGCAACCCTTTCTGTTCAAAATAAAAAAAAAAAGTTGTTTGCTGTTCTTCTTAGTTTAAAGTATTGTTCTCAGTTTAACTATGCTTGCTAAACCAACCGGATTTAAGAAGTGCACTTCTTGTGGACATAATATCCCAAACTCAGATGCCCACAAAAAGTGTGCTTATTGTCTGGGACCGGACCATTCTTAACGCAACCTGTTCAATATGCTCGACCATTTAATCTACTATTTTTACCAAGACCGTTTTCTCCAGATATCTCTAACTTTACTCTTATGTCTGTGAACAATACTTCAATCAATGTAGTTTCACATACAAAACTATTAGGTGTAACTATTAACAATAATCTTAAGTTTGACCTACATATCAGCAACAAAATAAAAAAACTAATAAAACTGGACATGATGTATAGGGCTAAGAAATAGTAACACTTGCCACAACCTGTCTCTTACCCTCTCTTCTATACGCTTCACCCATTCTAGCCAATCTTCACTGTTCCCTCAAAGCAAAACTTAGTCAGTGTTAAAATAAAATAGCTACATTTGCCAGAGAGCAAGCCCACTGCTTCCACCATTGCTCGGCTCTCAAGTCCCAAAATTGGCTTGAACTACTCCATCTTCTCACCTTTAATCAACTAACATTAACTCACAAAATAATGTACAGCTCCTCATTTTCACAAACCACACCATCACTACTTCAACACTATACTCCATCTCTGGACCTGTGTTCCTTTCACAATTATCTACTAACGGGGTTAGTCTGTACTCTCACTGTGTTCCCAAATCAAGGAATAGCATTGCAGAAGCTTTCATACTTCTACCCTGCTGCTATTCCTTCATGTCTAGGCTGAAAGACCATCTAACCAGTGATTGGATCTGCCCATCCTCCTCACCATCTTACTACTCATTTTCTATTCCCTTCTTCCACACGCTTAATAGACCCAGATGCATCTGCAGTTAACTCCTACTGATGCCGCTAGGCGTCAAATATTGCTTGTTCACATTTGAATCAATAATTCCAAAACCATGCTGTGTACACGTTTTAAAAATATTTCATCTTAACGCTTACTTAATAGTAAACTCAACTGCATTAATATTTGACCTCTGTCTAGTGCAGGTAAATAGATAACTGTTTTTTTTTTTTTATATGAATATATATATATATAAAATGTATGTGCATGTGTATAATATATATGTGTGTGTATATATGGTTTAACTTTATAATCTCGAAATACTGAAATATCGAATTTCAGTATCTTAAGACTATAAAACCGAATTTTCAAAGTACCAAAACCCCAAAAGTGAGAAATTCAAAATTGCGAACATAAACACACCATAGACCACATACACCATCCTTCCCACACTACAACAAACACACACACACACACACACACACACACACACACACACACACACACACACACACAAATAAACAAACCTACCCTACAAATAAGCGGGGGGGGGGGCAAGCCTACACCCACCATGAGGGGGGGCTGCGTCCCCCACACCCCAGCTACTTGTATATACTAATTCCGAGGTCACACCAAACAGCCTGTAAACTCACCACTACACACTTTACAGTTTACACTTACACACACACACACACACAACTTCTGAACACACTCACATACACTCAAATACCTACCCAAAACCCTTAAAAAAAATATTCACTTACCTTAATCTCCAGCCAAATCCACACACCAAACTGTACATTAGGCTCACAGTACATCCCATGTCACGTACCGAAACACCATAACTGCGACTTTGACATTTCTGGATTCGCGGTTCTGAAGTTTTGCTATTTTAAAAATTCAGCTTTATAATCTCGAGATACTGAAATTCGATATTTCAGTATTTTGAGATTATAAAGTGAAATCATATTTGTGTGTGTGTGTGTGTGTGTGTGTGTGTGTGTGTGTGTGTGTGTGTGTGTGTGTATATATATATATATATATATATATATATATATATATATATATATATATGTGTGTGTGTCTATATGTATATATATATATATATATATATATATATGTATATATATATATATATATATATATATATATATATATATATATATGTATGTATATATATATATATATATATATATGTATATATATATATATATGTATGTATATATATATATATATATATATATATATATATATATATATGTGTGTGTGTGTGTATGTATCGATGGATATCATTTTCATGTTTTTCTAAATATCTCAACAACCCAACAACCAAGTAACACAGACAGAACTCCTTAGCCTCATATGAAAGCTCTCAGCTAGATGAATAAAATTCTGCTGGCAGTATGTGTTTAACTTGAGGGGTTGCTGAGAATATTGTAAGTTGTTTACAAAATATTTAGAAATGTAGTAGTTACTGTGACTTACGAAATTCGCTTTAAGACCTAGAATCCAAAGAATACTACCACTATAAAAATAGTTTGTGGTGAAGTTTGCCATTTATACTTTTCATAATCCCTATGGTTCCAGAGACATGAGCATTTGTTTGAAATCTGTGGACATAATTTGATTGCCCATTGGAAGTTGCACTGCAAACTTCTTGAGCTCCATTGGAGTGAATGAGTTAATTCCTTAACCTTCTAATGTCCTTTCTTTATATTCTTAAACTAACCTTTACCTGTCCCAGAATTTAGACTGAAATTTACTTCCCAGTTCCCCTGCCAGAAAGAGTATATGACTTTTATGACCTATTACTTATTCTGTTATGTATTTTTCATGCATCATTATGTAACTTGCATATTAGGAACTCTCCTATTTAGTGTATAATTTATGGTCAGCTTTTTATTGCTTGCCTTATGTTTTGCTTATTTTTCTTTTACTGTATTCAGAAACTGTACTGCTTTTGTTATTGTCTTAATATTTGTAACCATTGTTTGAATTTTTTGTGTGTATACTGTGGAGGTTTTCTCTCTGCGCCTCCTCTGAAAATTGGCTCATATCCAGTTGGGCTTTCCCAAAGATGTCAAAATAACGATCGCTGATTGTTTTGTTTATTTATTGGACAGGCATGATAAGCTAATTCTTAAAGGTTTACTTCTTACTGCTTCTGGGGCTCAAGTCCTCTCAAAAATTTCTAAATCCATTTCTTCAGAATCCAGAAAAAGGTCTCCTCTGAAGCCCAAAAGGGCTTCCTCTGAGCCAGTTGAAAAGTTCGAAATAATCTCTGATCTGACCTCCTTGAATCCAAAACCTTTTGGTCTTCCCTCAGATCCAAAGTTATCCTTAGATCCAAAAGGGTCAGCTCCTTTATTTGAATCTCTGCTGTTGTCTACTACTGCTTCGGATCCTAAGTCCTTGGATCTGAGAACCAGTTCAGCTAGCCGAAGCCAAACCCCAGAGTATGCAGTAAAACCTATGTCTTCTCTGCCCACTCATTTATTCCAGACCCCAAAGACAGATTCTCAATACCCTTTCTCAACATCATCTAGGTCTTCCAGAAATCTGACAGAGGTGGATGTGGATAGGATGATGTGTAAATTTTTCAGAGCTCCGAACCAGGTGGGTGTCCACCCAGCTTAGTCCTCTACTGGAGCCATCAGTATGCCTAGACCATTGTTTTTCCCTCTCCGATCTGACCCATGATTTAAAGCTCCTTGATCCAAGATCTCAGAGTCTTGGTGTCCTATCCAGGGATAGTCCCTTTCTCCACTCTGATTTCTTTGACCTGACTCTGCTGAGATACCCTCAGATTGGAGCAGGTCTCGGAGCCAAGATGGTGATGCCTCAACTAAGGGGTTTGATTCAGCTCTGTTTTTGTCAGAACAACCCTTCCTCTTGGAGCTTTGGCCCTGCACAGCTTGGATCCCATTCTTTCCTTGGGACTCTGATCTGGGGGTGACCACCCCGACCTGCCTTCTTTGGAAACCTCAGCTGCGAGGAGGGAGGAAAGGGTTTCCCCTGGTCCCATGGTGTTTAAGGTGGTAGAAAGGGTTTCTCTGTTCATAGAGAACGGTCCTATCATATCTCACATCTTATTCCCTACCCCTCATTGGGTTTGAGTTCTAAGTCCATCAGACCTACTCCACAGGGACAGCCAGTTCCAGCTAGTCTCCAGACCATTCCAATAGAATAACCCCCTTCTCTTCCAATTCTCTTCCAATACTTCCCGTGAACATCCCACAGAGGAGGTTCCTCAGAAGAGGACATGTAAGAGGAGATGCAGAGAGTCTGCATGGAGTCTCTCATGGAAGACAATGATTTTGATGAGGGAGTCGGATCCCCAGATCACCACCTGATATCTCCTATGGAGATATTCTAGAAATCCTTAAGCAGAAAGGTGGCTGGTCATCCCAATTCCCTTCACCTGAAGAATTGGTGCTCCTGGAGGCTTTTGGAGCTGGACCATCTACATCTTTGGTACCCCCCCCAAGGCAGATGAGCTTATTGACCTGGTTTCCTGCCAGGCATGGAATAAGTCGAACAGTGTTACGCCCAGACAATTTTTTGGCCCCTCATTCGGACTGCCCTCACTGGAGCAAAGGAGTCCTAGTTGATGATGTGGTGGCAGCAGCCACTAAAAAAGAGCTAGCAGAGCAGAGCTCTTCTCTCCATCTGCCAAACAGGGAGTCCAGAGCGTTGGACAGATTTGCAAAGCAAGTGTTCACCTCAACTCCTTCGTTCTGAGGTTACTTATTTATTTGGCACATTTCACCAGGCTGCAGAGAGATTTGACTAAGGAACTATCAAGCACTCTCTTCAAGTCCGTGTCTGAGGATTTCAAAAGGACTGATTTTGTTTTTTTGTTTTTTTTTTGTCTATTTCAAATGCATCTATGAAGTTAATCTTTCATACAACTGTAGGTACCTCATGAGCTGCTTTCAAGTATTGCCTTAAGGAGATGCACCTAGATGCGTAACCCTTTAAGACATCTTTTATTAATGCCCCTTTTGATGGGACTTCCTTGTTTTGGGTCATCAGTTAAAGATACACTTTTATCTGAGGTGAAAGAGGGAAAAACCCTGTCTGCCGTAGGAATTGAGTTTTCTACCCCTTCGCAGACCTTCTGCAGAAACCAGAGAGGTGGCAAGAAGATGTGGTTCCATAAATCTCAGGGGATTCACTGGGGATAATTCCTCCAGGGGCAGAGGAGGAAATTTCAATAGTAGACCTCGCCCTAGACACACAGGAGGCCCGTAGAACCAGGGCTTTAGAGATTCTTTTTCAGATAGGCCCCATCAGTGCTCCTGAAGAGCTGCCCAACTGTTCAACTCTGGAGGCAGTCGGGGGCCAATTCTCTTTGCACATAGATGCTTGGACAAATATCACAAAAAATGTATGGGTGCTAAGTGTAATATCCCTGGGTTACTACAGACCCTTTTCTGTCAGAGGAAGGAAGCAGCACAAGAAATTCAAAAGCTGCTAGGAAAAAGTCATCCAGATGGTCTTACCCGACCAGACAAGATCTGGAACTTACTCACACTTCTTAGTGCCAAAGAAAACTGGAGACCTCAGACCCATCTTGGATCTAAGCGGTTTGAACCAGTTCTGAATGGTCACTTTTCAGTCCATTCTGCCCCTTCTGCACAAGGACGGGATGTACTCTGTAGACCTTGTGTTTACCAAAGGCATGGCAGTAGTGGCAGCTCACTTGAGGCTCAAAGGATTCCAGATGTTTCCATATATAGACAATTGACTCCTTACCACCCCCTCCAGGCATCCACTTCAACAAGCCAGGGACTATTTGCTCCAAATTTGCAACTCCTTGGGCATGTCAGTCAATCTTGCTAAATCACAATTTGCTCCAGTTCTGAGTCTGGAATTTATTGTAATGTTTCTAAACACTATAATATGGGTGGCATCTTTACCTTTCTACTGTGTTGCTTCTTTGAGGCATCTGATTCTGGTTATCCTCTCTCATCCTTCTCCACCAGCAAAATTAGTGCTTCGGGCACTGGGGTTTGTGTCAGCTGCCATAGTACTGTTTGCCTTAGCTTGCTACTTTATTCAAATTCTCCAATGGACCTTAGCTGTATAGTGATCCATTCTAAATCAGTCTGTCTTTTCAAATAAAACTCGCTCCGATTTGCCAATGCCACATTCATTGGTGGATTCCCGATCTGTTTCCAGGCAGACCCTTTGTTCTTTGAATCCCGTTACCACGTGATCATGGATGCTTCCCAGCTGGGGGGGGGGGGTGGATTTCCTGGGACAGACTGTCCAAGGCATGTGGGTCTCCCAAGAGACCAAATTGCATTTCAGCATCCTAGAGATGAGAGCAGTCTTTTTAGCTTTGCAGACGTTTCAAGAATCTGTCCCTTTGGGGACCGTTGCAATTCAGACCAACAACATGTTGGTAGTATGATACAGCAACAAACCAAGGAGGAACCTGATTGTACCTCCTGCAGAGAGTCCATGAGAGTTTGAGAATTGGCGATCTCTTCAGACTGCTTTTTAATTGCACAGTACATTCTGGGGAAAACTAAAGTGATGGCAGACAAAGCAGATTTTTTCTGATGCCTCATGAGTGGTCCATCAGTCATTCAGTAGAGAATATGATCTGCAGGTGTTGGGGCCAACCTTGCTGTGATCTGTTTGCCTCCCCTCTCAACAAGTGCTGTTAAGTACTAGAGATGCTCTGCTTCACGCTTGGCTGTGGGTCTCCTTTTATGCTTACCCTCCACTTCCACTGATTCCAAGATTCATACAGAAAGCAAGCAGGAGAGTTGAGTAATCCTCATTGTCCCTTTTTGGCCTTGGCAAGTTTAGTTCCCCTTCCTGTGGTCTCATCTTCGTTATCTTCCATGGATACTGAAGCCTCATCAGGCTCTCCTAGGATTCAACATCCCAACCTTCTAGCCCTCAAGTTAACCACATTGTTTCTTCACTTCCAGCAGTCCAGGCTCTCTTCCCCAGTTGGCGATATTATTTTGGCTTCACAAAAAACTTCCACCAAGAAAGTGTACAGGAGCAATTGGAAAAAGTTTTCTATTTGGGCTTCTGACCAAAACATTGACCCTTTTTTGGCCCCTCTTCTGCAGTTCTTTTTCTTACAACTCCTTTTAATAAAGGGCCAGTTTTTCTACAAACAAACTTCAGTTGGCAGCAATCCTGTAATTTCCATCCAGGAAGTAAATCTTTCTGTCTGGCTTCTACCAGATTTTATAAGCCTTTTATGAAGGGCATTTTTCTTCTCAGACTTCCAGTAAAGGATCCTACACAATCTTGGGACATTCGGGGTTTAACGGAGAAATCTTTTCAACCATCAGACAAATGTAATCTAAAATTTCTGTCATGGAAAACGGTCTTCCTGGTAGGCATAACTTCAGTGAAAAGAATTTCTGAACTCCAGGCTCTGTCAGCGAAACCCCCTTGTATTATTTTTCATAAAGATAGGGTGGTTTCTTTATGGACTAATCATTCATCAACCAATCCATTTATTTACTGGTCTTTTTTTTTTAAACGTTTTCTAATAAGGGAGAGTACATGCTACATCTCCTTGACTTACGCAGACAACTCTGCTTTTATCTTAACAGGACAAAGCAGTTTAGAAAGCCAGATTAGCATTTTCCTCAAATCGCCTGCATCGGTCAGATGATCATCGTGTTTCACTGTTGGAGTCATTACTCTTGGGTTGTCCTGCTGGCAGGCTACCCGCAGTCGGCCTGAATTCCAAAGTCCTGGTCCGGCATCGGTGGCTGTCGCCTCTTCCCTGACGTCAGTGCGCCAGGGGTATAAAAGATGCAGCTGACGCCATTTTCTCCAGTCTTTCTTGCTGCGCGGTGCCTGAAACAAAAGCAGTTCGCAAGTGCCGGTCGGCCGAATCCTGAGATTTTCAAAATTGAATTTAAGATCCGAAGTCTTCATTGAAGCTAAGTACCCCGTTGGGGAAACTTTTTTCTTGCTCCAGACCGATGTCCGAAAAAGTTAATTGTATTTCTTGTGGGGAAGCAAATACCTCATAAGTATTTTCATTCGTACTGTATTCCTTTCCTAGGCCCTGATCACGACGTTGCTAGCTGTCGGTTTTGTGCTAAATTTAACCAACGCACTATTAAGCGCCGGTACGATTTTGCCTTTCATTACTTTGGCCGAAGGTTTAATTATATAATGCCGTCGGAACAGCTGACGACCCGAGTGTATAAAAAGTGCAAGGAAAAGGACAGGCATCCGAGGTCCAAAACTGATGAGGCCCCCGCTAGGCCAGTCGCTGGTTCTCAGTGAGGCGCTTTCACAGCCCCTGACGCCCGCTACCTCAGAGCCACAGGCTGCTTCCGACTCCCACATGGAGCCGACTAGGCCTCTGGATACTCAAGGTATTGGACTCTTGGAAACTATTCCCTCAGATGGGTCCGGAGCTGCTGAGCAGGCATCGGCTTCCGAGGGTGTTTTCAGACCTACACAATTATATGTCAAGCCAACCTCAGCTTCAAAGACAAAGACTAAAACAGCTCTAAACAAGTACAGCATTCTCCTGGACAGACTTCCATGCCTGAGAAACAGATGCTTAAAATGGCCGAAGACCTAATTACTTTGATCAGGGGTTCCCATCCCCCTACTGATAAGAGGCCTAGGCAAGAGACAGAATATAACTCTTCTGATCAGGTTTCAATTTCTTCTGATTCCTCTTCTGAACAGGGGATACTCTTTTCCTCCCTATGAGGATTCTGATGCTGAAGAATCTATTCCTTCAGCCTCTTCTCCTGAGGATTATTCTTTTGGGGAATCCCTGCATACCATGAGGGAGCATTTTCACTGGGAGAGCAAAGATTACTCAGAATCTATGAAAAGGCTCAGAGACTTTCTTTTACTACCTCAGCACAGACCTCTTGCTATTCCACCTGTTCTAGACATTGTAGATGATGTATTTTCAGAGTCCGGCCTGTCTCCTGACCCTTTACTCCCTGCACCAGACAGATACTACAAGGTTCCAGACTCTCATAAATTTCTATATAAAAACCCTGCTGCTGACCCAGAAACTATATCTCAGGGTCGCAAAGGGGTCAAGGCTTCCACTGCAAAAAACCATGCCCCCTCTGATAGGGATTCTAGGGCACTGGACAGATGGGGGAAAAAAGTTTACACTTCTGCTACCTTGGCTGTAAGGCTGTAAGGGTTTTAAATTGTCAGTTTCATATGCTTAAATATCAGCAATACTTAATGTCACTGCTTAAACAGAAAATGTTGACAAATTCTGAATGTTCTGATAACAAGGAAATGCAGGATTTATTGCATGCAGCTGAACAAGTGGGAAAGCATACTTTGCAATGTGGTTTTGATTTATTGGAGGCCTCTTGCAGGGCCGCTTTTATGGGTTCTGTCATTAGAAGGCATGCTTGGTTAAAGGAACAGAATCTGCCTGATCATGTTAAAGCAAAATTATTGGATGCTCCATTACAGCATGATACTTTGGTGTTAAAGCAGAGAAGAGGTGTTGAAGAAAATGGAGGATAAAGCGAAATCCATGCAGACAGTTAAGGATTTCCTACAGGTACAGCCACCCAGATTTAGCAGGAACTGGCCTACAAAGAATTGGTCCTTTCCAGTGTCAGACAGGCCACAAAGAGGCAGATACAGACGCCCCAGATGCAGATCTCAGCCCCAAGCCTCATACAGGCCTAAACAATGGGGTGCTTCTATCTCCAAAAGCGGAGAAGACAAATCACAACCATACAGGAAACTGTCCCAATGACTTTCCTCTGCCAGAACCAAGCACTTATCTTTTGGCAGCCCCCTTAGGGGGAAACCTAGCACTTTTTTCACCAAATTGGCACATGATTACCCAGGACAAATGGGTCTTGAACATAGTGTCTCATGGCTACAGGTTCCACTTTCACACCCTGCCAAGGGCAAAAGGTATGCCAGACCTGCCACACAATCAATGGGCAGAGGCACAAAAGCAAGTTTCATCCCTCATGGACATGAGGGCCATTTAACAAGTACCACAACAAGAGCAGAGACAAGGATTTTACTCTAGACTTTTCTTGTTGCCCAGAAAGGACAAAGCCTGGAGACCAATACTGGACCTGTCTATACTAAACACATTTCTGGATGTTCCAAAATTCAAAATGTTGACTCTGCAGCAGCTACTGCCCATGCTGGGCAAGAAGGCTTGGCTCATAACTTTGGACCTAAAAGAGGCATACCTGCATGTCTCAATCAGACAATCTTGCAGAAGATACCTCAGATTCATAGCTGGCTCAATGCACTACCAATTCTCTGCACTGCCCTTTGGCTTATCTACTGCGCCCAGGGTCTTCACAAAATGCCTGGCACGAGTAATTGCATTTTGCAGACAAAGAGGAATTCAAATATATCCTTACTTGGAAGACTGCCTTATTCAAGCAGAGAACAAAGACATTCTACTAAAGCATCTGGCGTTTGTAAAAAGATTACTAATTTGCCTAGGGTACACCGTAAACGAAAAGAAATCAAAATTAGTACCCTCTCAAGAGATAATATTCCTGGGTGCAAGCTTAAATACAACTGCCCAGATGGCTTATCTCATGCCTGACAAACAAAGGCAACTGACTTCTTACTTCAAAATCTTGGCAACAAAGACCCAGTTATCTGCAAGGAAAATCCTGCAGGCATTCGGCTTCATGGCATCTTGCATTCTGCTAATTCCATATGCCAGACTGCATATGAGGAAACTACAATGGTATCTAAAAAATGTTTGGACTCAACATTGCCACAGCCAGGAAACATTAATTACCCTCATTCCCTGCCTGCAACAGGAGTTTCGATGGTGGGCACAGGCCTGTCACCACAACAAGGGACAGCCATTCACTTTACCCACAGCCCGGCAGACACTAACAACGGATGCATCAGATTATGCCTGGGGGGCCCGCATGGCAGGAAAATGTATTCAGGGCACATGGCCCGCAAGCCAGATGCATCTTCATATCAATCAAAAAGAGATACTAGCTGTACAAAATGCCCTGACAGCCTTCAAGGATCTACTTCATCCAAGGCAACTACTGATAAAGACGGATAATACTACAGTCATGTGGTACATAAACAAGTAGGGAGGCACACATTCCTACCCCCTCTGCAGACAAGCCATGACTTTGTGGGACACAGCATTGACTTATCAAGCTCACCTGCAAGCACAATTCCTGCCAGGAAAAATAAATACTCTGGCAGACAAACTAAGCAGAAACCTCATGGATCCCCACGAGTGGAAACTGGATCCACAAGTCTTCAGCATGATAACAAGGAAATGAGGATGCCCATACATAGATCTATTTGCCTCCCCTCACAACTGCCAATTACAGAGATTCTGCTCAAGGATTTATCACAAGCAAGCATGGAAAATGGATGCCCTATCCTTCAACTGGAAAAACCTAACAGTGTAGTATATGCCTTTCCTCCACTGCCTCTCCTTCCCAGGGTACTCCTATAGGTCAGACAAGAGAAGCCAAAGATGATACTGATTGCCCCAGACTGGCCACGCCAGCACTGGTACCCAGTCCTAAAGAACTTGTCTCAAGGTCCAGCCTGGACATTGCCTCAAACTTCTCACTTACTGACTCAACAAAACAATCAGATTCTGCACAGCCAACTCAGGACCTTAAATCTGGCAGCATGGCGGATAATGTAGCCATTCAAAACGCTCCCCTTTCAGAAGCTGTTATGGATGTTATCTTGGAGGCCAGGAGGCCCAGTACCAGAAAATCTTATGCAGAAAAATGGAAGAGATTCTGTGCTTGGAACCAGGAACAAGGAATTGACACGTTTGTACCAAATATTCCTCAAATTTTACAATACTTAACTGAGATGCTGGACAAAGGCCTATCCTTTTCAACAGTTAAGATTTGTGCCTTTGCCATTTCAGCCCATTACAATACGGAACCACCTATCTTTTCTCATCCTTTAATAAGGCAGTACCTCAGAGGGGCCAAAAACATAAGACCTCCAAGGAGAGCACCAATACCTGCATGGGACCTCAATTATGTCTTGGAAAAACTCACACTGCCTCCTTTTGAGCCAGCTTCAACAGCTGATGTAAAATTCTTATCCTGGAAAACAGCTCTGCTCCTAGCAATAACCTCTGGAAAACAGCTCTGCTCCTAGCAATAACATCTGCAAGACGAGTCTCGGAGTTACAGGCACTCATGGCTGTGGAACCTTTTATCATTTTCCATCCAGACAGGGTTTCTCTGAGGAAGAACCCTACATTTATGCCTGAGGTGGTGTCCAGTGTGGCCCTTAACCAAACCATTCACTAGCCTACCTTTTATCCAAACCCACAGAACAAGGGTGAGAGACTTCTGCATTCTTTGGACATACACAGACAGCTACGCTTCTACTTGGACAGAACTAAAGCTTTCAGAAAGACTGAGCAACTTTTAGTGGCATATGCTGCAGGATCACAAGGAAAGGCTATCTCAAAACAGACTATTTCTAAATGGATAGGCCATTGCATTCATTTCTGCTACTCACAGCATGGCAAATCAGTGCCTAAGTGCATTAGGCCACATTCTACCAGAGCAGCAGCCACTTCAGCAGCCTTCCTCAGAGGAGTACCAACGAAAGACATCTTAGAGGCTGCAACTTGGAGTTCAGTGCACACTTTTACAAAGTACTACCACTTACCTCTCTACTCTAAATCCAGAGCAAGCTTTGTCACTGCAGTTCTGCAGGGCCTCATAGCCTCTCCTAATCCTATTTAGCCCAGCCACCCATCCTCAGCTTTGGGATTCAACCCAAGAGTAATGACTGCAACAGTGAAACACAATGAACATAGTACAGCTGTGTACCTACCATAAATGTAGATGTTCGAATGTATTCACTGTTGCAGTCCAGGTTACCCTCCCACCATCCCCCTTTCATTTGCTGGGTCTTATCTGTACTTCTCTCTCCTATACAACCTATGTGGTGTATTTGCTTGTAGATGAAGGAAATGTTTACTTTCGTGCATGCACGTTTATTGGCTTAATCTAGTTAGCCTACCCTTTTGGGGGCACCTGACATCTGGGGCAAGAAAAACTGAAGAAAATGGCGTCAGCTGCATCTTTTATATCCCTGGCACACTGACGTCAGGGAAGAGGCGACAGCAACTGACGCCGGACCAGGACTTTGGAATTCAAGCCGACTGCGGGTGGATAACCCAAGAGTAATGACTGCAACTGTGAATACACTCTAACATCTCCATTTATGGTAGGTACACAACTGTACTTTTCTAAACTTACTCTAGCTAAATGGATTATGGACTGCATTTCATTGGTTTATTCTCAAAAAGGCACTTAGTCTTGCCAAGACACCCCCCCCCCATCCCAAAGCTCATTCAACTCGCTTCTTGGCTGCTTTATCATCCTTTTGGTGAAGGACCTCTTTTGACGACATTTGTGCTGCAGCCACATGGTCAAAGGCTCATACCTTATTATATCTCGAAATAGAGCCTCCTTTGGTTCGGTAGTGCTCCGGAATATTCTCCCATGAGCCCCCCCCCCCCCCCCCCCGAGGAGGTTTACATAGCTGGGAACCCTCTCCCATTAGTGAGGAAGAATAAAAGGACAACATCTGTGTTCATTTTCAGTCTTCCTCACCTTCCCTTCCATCCCCTATTCCTTGTTTTTCTTCTGGAAGAATCTGTTGGATTTTGTTTGGAACCTACTTTTCCAGGTTTGTGCCTGGTTATCTTTTTTTTTTTTTTTTTTTATATAAATACTTGGGATCAATAGTTCAGAGTAACTGTGAGTGTGGAAGAGAGGTGAAGAAGAGAGTACAGGCAGGATGGAGTGGTTGGAGAGTGTCAGGAGTGATTTGTGACAGACGAGTACCAGTAAGAGTGAAAGGGAAGGTCTACAAGAGGGTAGTGAGACCAGCTATGTTATATGGGTTGGAGACTGTGGCATTGACAAAAAGGCAGGAATCGGAGCTGGATGTGGCAGAGTTAAAGATGTTAAGGTTTGCACTGGGTGTGACGAGGGTGGACTGGATTAGGAATAAGTATATATTAGAGGGTCAGCCCAGGTTGGAAGGTTTGGAGACAAAGCCGGAGAGGCAAGATTACGTTGGTTTGGACATGTGCTGAGGAGGGATGCTGAGTATAGTGGGAAAAAGATGCTAAGGATGAAGCTGCCAGGTAATAGGAAAAGAGGAAGGCCTAAGAGAAGGTTTATGGATGTGGTGAGAGAGGACATGCAGGTGGTTGGTGTGACAGAGCAAGATGCGGAGGACAGGAAGAAATGGAAACAGATGATCCGCTGTGGCGACCCCTAACGGGAGCAGCCGAAAGATGATGAGTGTCTAGAGGTGATAGGGATGGCTTTATGTAAAGAGAAAAGTAAGGGTTTAGGTGATGTAGTAAAGACGGGGGGTATATATTTTACAATGAATGAAATTTCTGTGTTTGGTATAAAATGTGAGAATAAAGATGCAAGTAGAATTCAGTGGGGAAAAAACAGAAGAAATAAAACAAACCTGTTTTTTCTGAAGAGCATAAATTATTCATCGGAAAAAATGCTTATTTGATAAATTCAGTACTAATGGGGAAAATAGAATACGTTGCAATAGTATTTGAAAAGGAATCCTTACAGGTATTTTTTTTTTCATTTATATGGATTCTAGGTTAATCCCAATAAAAAGAGAAGTTTTGTATGTAAATAAAGAGGAAGAAGGTTTTAGGGTTAATTAACCCAAAGTGTTGAAATGGGTAAATGAAAAAGACGAGGGATTTAGTATTAAAATTTTATAAGTGTGATAAATTTGGGGGTATGGTAAAAAAGAAATGGTGTATAAAAGAAGAAATGTCATCAAGAAAATATTTATGTAGAAAATTAAAAATGAATGATGTAGAAAAAAGGAAAAGTATGTTCTAAGAATAATGATAAAACATTGCTATGTAAAACCACGGGAAAATCTAATATAATTAAAGCTATAAAAGTAAAAAGCAAATGGCGTAATCAGACAGGAGAATGCTAAGATTGTTTGAAACTTTTACTAGATAAATTAGTAAAAGGAAATATGCTACATAAGAAAAGTGGTAGGATGTGTTTATATTGTCAAGAAGAAGAAACTACCGAACATGTGTTTTTGAAATGGAAAAGAGTAAACATGGGGAACTATGTAAAGAAGATTTTTTTTGAAGACATAAAAAGTGGATAAATTAAAAATGGATATGATTAAATATTAATATTATAAGAATAGAAGTAAAGAATGTGTTAAAATTATTTTGTGTTATAGAAGTTATATGGAATGAAAGAATAAATTAAACTGTTTTATGGTAAAACATTTGTAAATATGCAACTATATTGCAAATAAGAACTTTTTGTACATAAATATAGGACACCTATCTTTTTGATAGGTGCCATGGAATCTTTTACATCCACATGAGCTACCACCAATTCAAGCAGACAGGGCCATGGTTTAATATCTCATCCTAAGGACAACACACTCAAGAGTACAGCACACACCTTATGCTGCACTGTAATGGCAGCACTCAAGCTGTTGCTATGGGAATAGAACCCCTAGCCTTCTGCACCAGAGGAGAGAGTGATGCCTGTTATGCAACTGAGTCTGCTAAAACCTTCCCTAGGTCCCCCTGTCCTCCCCTGTTTTAATGATTGCTAATTTTTGGTGAAGTGCTCTGAAATGAAGTACAAAAAGAATTTCTCCTCATTTTCATGTTGATAAATTTGAAGTGCATTATGAAAAGATGATGTATAAAGAAATTTTGCGAGTAGTTCTTACGCAATTGTACAGCAAATGTGGATTAGTAACCGTATGAATGAATGTTACCTCATAAGTAGTAGTGTGGTGTGCATATATCAGTGTAAACCTTCAGGTACTATATAGTCTCTTATCCTTTCAAGTATTAGTAAAGCTTTCACTAGCATTAGGTGGGAGTCAAATCTGTTTGCCAGTTTTATAAATTGTTTGCATTGGGAAAATTGGACATATTTGTAACAGCTTAGTTTGATGACACTTATTTTTGTGTTTGTGTAATAAGTTGGCCTTTTTAGGGCAGGATTTTAACACTCCAGGACTAGGAGAATCATTAACTCGAGAAAGGTTGTAAATGTTTTTCTCCTGCATGTTTTGAGAGCTTGATCAGAGAGAGAGAGAGAGAGAGAGTGTGTGTGTGTGTGTGATGCCCTGCATTTTAGCTGTAGTTGTCTGAGAAAGTTAGAGTGCAGTTTTTGAACATGTGGGGTAGATCTTTGTGTTAACAGTGGGCCAGACTGCCTACATTCTTGTGATCTAAAAAAAAAAAAAGTCTGTGCCTGCTTTGTGCTCTAGAGACAGAATGTTCTGACTATGCCCAGATAACCCAAATTCAGTTAACAGCTATGTTGCAAAAGAACTGGGTGGGGGAGAGAAATGACTGGCTTTTTGTTCTCCTCATACTAGGGGAGGAGATGGTGGTCCCACTTGGCCAGTTGCTCTTCCGCAAAGCTTTGTATGTACATAGCAGTTATAGACTGGGCCACGCAGGTATCTGTTACTCTGATGGGATATCTGATATTGATGGGATTTGCATGTGGGAGCACGCTCACATCACAGGGAGTGTGTAGAATGCCTCTGTGGTGATGTAGATGCCAATGGTACCTGCTAGGGGAAGAAGTTAGGATCTTGGTGGAAACAACCCCATAGCTTGCATCCTAGGTAAAGCAAAGCTGCTAAGAGGGCATATTTCATTTTATTGCTGTTGCTGGGCTAGAAAGGATGCCTTGGTGTCCCATTTTGGGGGAAGTTCAGAGTTACTTGGGCCAGGGAAAGAGGGTGCACATTGTTGGGAAACTGAAATGAAGGCACAGATGTGGGAAGTGGCATAGAGAGCCCTGCAGATGACCTAGATGATCGTCCCTCGAGATGACTTGCCCTGTACTTTACTGGCTAGTTGCAGAGTATGGGGGGGGGGGGGGTTGATTTTACAAGCTGAGTTTGATTGGGGATGGCGTGATGATCAGTAGCCCCAGGTGCAAAAAACATTTGGAAGAGGGGGGTTAAAACATCTGTCTTGATGGAGAAAATGATGCTCTCACATGCAGCATGTAGTTAACCCACGCATCCGTTCTTTTTAAAGTGCACTCAGTTGTCTTTCCTTTTAACCTTGCATAGTGCAAGGTGTGTTTATTGTGTACGTTACCGTTCTAAACTGGAGGACTTGTTAAAATGATTCAAAAGTTGATTTGGGAGAAGACCGACTCTTTTTTATTAAGTTTACTTTGTTTTTTTACAGTATATGACATTGTTGGTATTTGGTGTGTAACCACTTGTGTGGGTTCGACGAATGTGCGATTTCTTTTTTTTTTTTTTTTTTAAACACCGTAATGAGTTATTGCCCTGATAGGTTCTGCCTATACATTTTGACTCTGTCTAGTGGTATTTAAAACCGTATTTAGTTAATTACTTTTCTGTCACCAATGGAGAGAAAACCATTAAGGAAACCAAGTCTTTTCTTGACTCCTTCACTGTTTGAGTTTTATTTTGGGGTGGTGGGGGGGGTTGCTGAACTGCTTACCATTTATTTGGATACCTAATAAAGGAAAGCAGAAAATGAGAACATATCCCAGGAGTCTGTGAAGGTTATTATAAAGTTTTAGAACAGTTCCTTTTTATATGCAATGAGCAACTCTTCTGCATATTAAAATGCATTCATTTGCAAAAGGAAGAAGTTTCATGGTATTACTTTTTACTGCCTAAACTGATTCTAGGGGAATTTTACTGTACTTTCACTTCAGTAATACTGTGTTAGGTTCAGATCTGTGCCTCGCTGAAGTCTAATGAAGGAATAGAGAAAAATAAGCATCTTATGTTAAGGGAAGGGGACAGCTTCATTGCATCTCTTGTCATATTGTAGAGTTTTCTTCATACTTGTATGCAGTGAGGTCCATGTAATCGTACGCAGGTAACCACAGAACACATGCTCCAGGATTAGCGTATGGGTATTCAGTGCACATATCCAGAGATGATGCAGTTGCCAGAGCATGTCGTTTTGTCACTCTCTTACCTCCTGGTGGTTATTTACTGATAACTGTGTGGTGTTGCTGAAGCAATGTAGACTTTGAGGAACCTCTTAAGCCTCACTGTCGATGTCACCTTTTGATTGCATCACACCTGCAACACTGTGCAGAGCTTCTTTATACTTAATACGGTCATAGTCTGTTTACATTTAACTGTTTCAATTGTAGTTATGCAAAGTTCTGTAAGTTGAAAGATGGCTGACATAGGCATGGACACATCAGCAGTGTTTGTTGTTTAATTAATATCCTTGAGACATAGTGCAGTAAATGCTATGATTTAGTATAGAAAAAGATTTCTTCATCTTACCAGACAGATAAAAATATACATAATAAAATAAGAACAGTAATAAGAACCGTAACTTGCAGCCATCTAGTTTTGATGTGTAAGAATCTTTGTCTACATTAATTGTGGATTATGTTCTGGCTAACCCTTTGTGGTAACTTACACGTACCTTGGGTTTATCAGAGGATGCTCCCATCCCTGTTTTCACTCTAGTGCTACCTGTAAAGCAGAAAGATGCAACAAGCTGGAGCTGTAATGGAAACGGTGCTTTAACAAAATATAAAAGGACCCATTTAATGTTAGTTGTGAGTAAATGTGTATATAACCCTATTGGCTTTAGGTAAAACAAAACCATGTGGTTTATAGCTTCATATGTAGTGACTTTAGAACCTGGCCCTCGCAGACCCAGACAGTGCTGCATTTTAAGATATTGTAGTAGTGGTTCTGACATTTTGTTATGTTTTATGCTGCAGTTCATCAAGACAGTGTAGAGTCAGCCTGTGGGAATTGTTTTCAAAGTACTGTTTTCTGTTGTATTTTGTATTAAGAGGGGAGTTGGTTACTTAAGTGACGTTTGCTTCCTCTGTAATCCGTATTCTGATGAGAAAACCAATTGTTGAGATGTTATCATAGGGCTACACTAATAAAGTCATTGTATAGTATTTGTTTCCTTAACACTGCTCCACTATCCGGTTTCCTTTTCGTGAGTTAGTAGCACTACTCTAGTTTTGAGCACTTAGGAACTTCTATCTCATGATAAAATCATTGATGAGACTTTTTCAGTGCCTGAAAAGTTGAATGTAGTACTTAATTACAATTGTGTACTGTCTGTTTTTTATATATATATATATATATATATATATATATATATATATATAAAATCTATAGAATGTGTGTTTTTTATATATATATATATATATATATATATATATATAAAAGCACACGTGTGTATATAAATGTTTTTTTTTTTTTGTTTTTTTCCAGTGATCAGCATACTGAAAGACTGGCCTTCAAAATACTGATCACATACGTCAAACATTTAAAATTTCAAACCTAAGCAGATTGGAAGAGGCACAAGCTGTTCTCTTCCAATCCGTGGACAGTGTTGGGATTAGCAGGTGTTAGTAAGGTGGAACAGGAGGCTTCCTGCTTTGGATCATCCACTATTCTAATTATCAAACTGAAAATAAAACCGTGTAAGTATGAGCCATCCATCCCTTCTCCAAGTGTGCCAAGGGATTTGATGCTTCCACAATTTTCTTTAAAAAAAATAAATAAATCAAAATAAACAGACCCAGGAAGCTGCTGATAAGCATGTCAGGGAAATTCCAAAAAGGAAACTCCCCTCAAGAACAAGGGACATTCTATGTCTGAATGACTATATGAAGACTTGCCAACCCTGGCAGTCCCTTAATCCTTCCAGAATGTCTAAACATCGGTTTCTGTCTTTGGCAACCAATAGTTTTAGATAGATGGGTTCTGAGAATTATCCATCAAGGTTACATTTGACGGTGGGAGTCCTTTCCTTCTTACCCCCCCCCCCCCCAGACCAGAGTCTCTCTTCTTTTCTGTCCTGTGATTCATAATATACTTTCTGAAGGGATGATAAAAGCTCTCACCCCCCTCCCCTCAGTAGAGACTATTCTTGGAGACAACTTCTGGGTCTTTCTTTTCTGAGTCCGTTTTTGATGATGATCAAGTTCAAATTCTCTCTTCCCGGTTTGTTACCCAGTGTTTACAATTTGAGTTTTCTAGTGACCTTAGATGTAAAAGATGCATGTCATCGCATTCCTGTAGATCCAGACCTTTCTTAAGGTTTTCTGTATCCCAGTACTTGTCTGCAATGCTCTCTAGTCTGTCCACTGCTCCAAAGGTATTCAGAAATAGTCTGGGTCCTATGATGGTGTATTGCAGACTACAAGATTCACATTTTTGTTCTTTAGATGACCGACTTATTTTTTTGCAGAGTTTTTTTCAAAGTGTCAGGAATCTCTCTTTTGGGTAAGGGTCTTTGTGTACAGGCTAATTGTAAGAGCACTTCTTGCCTGACTCCTCCTCACGGGTTTGTTTTTCTGGGGTGTCTCCTGGGCACCTCCATTCAAAGAGATTTTCTTCCACACACAAAAAAATAGACCTATATTTGGATCTATTACTGTGTTTGTCCGCTCAGCTTACTGTCTCAGCAAGGGAATTCCTCAGGATTTTAGGTTTTGTGGCATCTGTGATTCACACAGTACCACTTACAAGACTCCACTTGAGAAAATTGTAGTTGTTCCTGAAATCTCTATGATCCCAACATCAACATCCCCCAACATTTCAGATTCCAGTCTTGGGATTTGTAAAAAGGGAGATCATGTGTGGGGAGAATCCATATTTCTCAGAAGCCAGGTCTCCTTTCTTCCACCCTTTCTGTTCCAACACAGTCAGTCACAACAAGCACCTCATATGTTCCTTGAGAAGCAGTTCCAGTAGGAATAAAATTACGAGGGACAGCCCAAAACTTGTAACTGTCACATGTCTGAGAGGATAGGGGAATTTTCTCAGTGTCGTGGCTAAATTTTCCTTAATAATACCACCCTGAAAATATCCCACGAGTCTAGAGGGACTAATCCTGTCAACAAGGCATCATTATTAATCTTTAATTATGTCATGTCCACAACCTCAGTCAGATGTAGGGTGTTAATTATTCAGTAAGAGAATTCTGTCTTAGATTTGCCTCCTTTTTACAAGTATTCCTTTTAGAAACCCACACAATGAATAAAAGTGCAGTTATGCAGTGCTACCCTGAATTGTAATGTGTTTTTAGTATGCCTGCCTGGAACTTGTGTGTATGTGTATGTGTGTGTGTGATACTTAATAGAGCTGTGCAGAAAGCAGGATCTGTCGTTCCTTCAGACCCAACACTTTACATCACTGAGTGAGCACTTTTGTCTGCTCACATTCAGACTTTTTCAGACAGAAGGAGCTCAGTTAAAATAACTGATATTGTGAGTTTCTTAGTCACCTGGTTGGTTGTGTAACTGCGTGTTTCTCTGTTTTATTACACAGAGTATTGTCCTGGTTAATTTGTTAGATAGTATCTGCATCAAGCTAATAAGTGTTTTCCCTGCGACTTTCTTCTCTTGTTCCTACATTTACAGCTGAAGTACAATTTCTGGTTGAGTTTCTAGTCTGCGTGTAAACTTCCTGAGAGCAGTAGTGGTTATTTAGTGGCAGGGAATAATTTGCTGTTGTCTGTGAAAGGTAGACATTATTGGCTGCAGTTTTAACTGCTTTCTTATTGGCCCTTTGTTTAACAGTGGGTGACTACGCTCAACACAGTATCACGTAATGCTGTACTCTACAACCTAACAACTGTTTGTGTCTTTCAGCTTTTTCCCGGTTAGGGGTCGCCACAGCGGAACTCCGGTCTGCTAATGATTGGCAGTAGATTTTTTACTTGCCGAGTTTGCCAGCCCTGACGCACAACCTTCAACAAAGGTGCGCCCATTCACGCATGTCTCCACACAGAAGACGCTCTAGCTGAGAATCGAACGGCACGTCTTGCTGTGAGGTGACAATGCTACCACAGCACAACCACCGCAGTATTAGAAACCTAACAACATCATCTCCAAATTTTAGCTTTATAAATTGCAAAGTTAATCATTGCTTATTTAAAACCAATCTCATAGCTAGTCTGTACAAATTATTTACCTGCCTGCTGGTGCCCAAACCAAATTTTCTGTAGCCACACATAGTAGTGTACCTGAACTCAATACCTTGATTGTGAACCAAAATGGTTCGTTCCATCAGTAGTTGTGCAAACAGGCTCTGGTTTATGCTAGGAAGCACATTTGCACTTTATAGACTTAAATTGTTCACTTACACTGATAACACTCCAGTAAATCAACTCCCAAACCTGAAGAATGCTATTTCTCCCTGTAGCCCATATTAGTTAGCATCTGGAATCATGGACTTGCATAGCCGGCTTGGTTGAAATGGACATCATGAGACAGTGTTGCAATTGTCTTATGGTTACTGCCAACCACCTCCTACTTAAACTGACGCAGTGCGTGAGAGATGTAGTTACATAATGTTATTGTCAACATCAGTTTTCTAAAGCTTCCAAAATAACAAAACTAAATCCAGATAACATAATGGTATTGTTCCTCAGTGCTAGGAGCCTAAACAAAAAATACACTTCCTCGATGATATATCAAAGCTAACTGTAGGACCCCTTCTGTGTCCTTCTCGGCCCATAATGCTTGCTTTAATGTAATTTGGTAGTTTATTCCATACATCAGCTTCTCTCGGAGAACCAGTTTGTACACTTTTCATTCCTGTAATATATTCTACATATGTGGTCTGATGATTCTGTATTATTTTTTATTAATCAGTCATTCCTAGAGGTAGTTAACTCTAAACATCCTATACACTTTGAATAAGGTCATCTCTAAAATATATGTATGCGACGCTGTACAAGTTCAGATATTTTAGACTTTCATAATAAATTAAATGTTTGCATCCATGGATGTCCATTGCATATTTCTACTGTCTTCTTCTTCTTTTGACTTTTCCCAGTTAGGGGTCGCCACAGCGGATCATCTGTTTCCATTTCTTCCTGTCCTCCTGTCCTCTGCCTCTTGCTCTATCACACCAACCACCTGCATATCCTCTCTCACCACATCCATAAACCTTATCTTAGGCCTTCCTCTTTTCCTGTTACCTGGCAGCTTCATCCTTAGCATCTTTTTCCCAAAATACTCTGCATCCCTCCTCAGCACATGTCCAAACCAACGTAATCTTGCCTCTCCGGCTTTGTCTCCAAATTGTCCAACCTGGGCTGACCCTCTAATATACTTATTCTTAATCCTGTCTACCCTCACTACACTCAGTGAAAATCTTAACATCTTTAACTCTGTCACATCCAGCTCTGACTTATGCCTTTTGGTCAATGCCACTGTCTCCAACCCATATAACATAGCTGGTCTCACTACCCTCTTGTAGACCTTCCCTTTCACTCTTACTGGTACTCGTCTGTCACAAATCACTCCTGACACTCTTCTGCACCCACTCCATCCTTCTTCACCTCTCTTCCACACTCACCATTACTCTGAACTGTTGATCCCAAGTATTTAAACTCATCCACCTTCACCAACTCTACTCCCTGCATCCTCACCATTCCTCTGTCCTCCCTTTCATTCACACACACACATTCCGTCTTAGTCTGGCTGACCTTCATTCCTCTCCTCTCTAGAGCATATCACCACCTCTCCAGGGTCTCCTCAACCCATTCCCTACTCTCACTGCATATCACAATGTTATCTGTAAACAGCATAAACCACGGGGACTCCTGTCTCGTCTTATCTCATCTGTCAACCTGTCCATTACCAGTGCAAATAAGAAAGGGTTTAGAGCTGATCCTTGATGTAATCCCACCTCCACCTTAAACGCATCTGTCACTCCCACTGCAGATCTCACTGCTGTCACACTACCCTTGTACATATATCCTGTACCACTCTGACATACTTCTCTGCCACTCCCGACTTCCTCATACAATATCACAACTCCTCTCTAGGCACCCTGTCATATGCTTTCTCTAAGTCCACAAAGACACAATGCAACTCCTTCTGACATTCTCTGTACTTCTCCATCAACACTGTCAGAGCAAACATTGCATCCGTAGTGCTCTTTCCTGGCATGAAACCATACTGTTGATCACTAATAATCACCTCCCTTCTTAACCTAGCTTCCACTACTCTTTCCCATAATTTCATGCTGTTTCTGACCAGTTTTATCCCTCTGTAGTTACTACAGCTCTGCACATCACCCTTATTCTTAAAAATCGGTACCAAAACACTTTTTCTCTACTCCTCAGGCATCCTCTCACTTTCCAAGATTTCATTAAACAACCTGGTTAAAAGTGTATCCAACCTTCTCCATTGTTTTTCCATACCAAACCTATAAAGCTATGGTTCTGTATGACTCTGGGTTTGTCCTACTCATACCTCTCAACCACTAAGAGCAAGAAATCTGGACAAAGCCATACATAATGGAGGAACAAAGGCCCAAAAATGGGGACAATTTTAATTATTGCTGTTACAAATTTAGAAAGTTGATAGAATAACAGATTTTGCATTAACATACATTTTCTAAAGGTTATAAAGTCTGAAACTCAAATGTGTTTCATTATTTTAAGACTTCCGTCCTCAATGATTTGCTAGAAAACCACAATTTTGAGAAATAAACCAAAAATATGAGGCAAAAATCTGGACATTCTGCGAAAGTCTATACAGTTGAGAGGTATGGTCCTAGTCCCTTTTCCCCATAAAGATAGGTTTAGTAAGTATATGTCTCTTATCTTGAGGAACTTCTCCGTATTTAAGTGATCTAATGAATAACAAATGTAGTGGTACTGTAAGTTCATGTCGAAGTATTCTTTAGGACTGCAGGCATTAAACCAAACATTGTTTTCCTAGGTGACTTCAGCTACCCATCCATTAACTGTACTTCATAAGTGTATACCCTGCAGACCAGTTAGTCTCTATCTAAATCAGGGACAGTTAAATTATGGCTTCATTCTCACCAGTAAGGGACAGATTTACTTCCCACCAGTTATTTCCTCCTTGGTCAAATCGAACCACAAAGCAGTCACATTTACTGTAAGGTTGAAGCTAAACTTAACAGGGAGGCCCAGACCCAGATCACATCAACCAAAGCCATATATGAAGTAAAGATAGCTACCTGGGTGAACGATAGCCACCAAACCGTTTTTGTTTCTGAGGTTTGTAACATAATGTGTAGCACTGTGCAGAGCTCATAGTGAATGGTATCGCATACTTGCCAGTATATTACTAAATGGACAAATTTAACTCCAACTTCACCCCCCCCCCATGTTCCCAGATCACATACCACATCTGTACCTCCCCCTCATATTGTCAAGGCATTATCCAAGACGAAGAACACTACTTCCATGGGACCAGATGATGCATCAGGCTGCCTACTGTTCAGCCTGAAACAAGACTTGTCAGATCCCCTACAGAGACTATTCAGTATCAGCCTCCAAACAAACTTTATGATGGAGGAATGTAGGATAAGGACAGTCATCCCCTTGCCCAGAGGTGGAAGAGGAATGTAGGATAACAACCATCATCCCCTTATTCAACAGTGGGGTAGGAATGTAGGATAAGAACAGTCATCCCCTTGTCCAGAGATGGGAGAGGAATGTAGGATAAGAGCAGTCATCCCCTTAACCAGAGATGGGGGTAGGAATGTGGGATAAGAACGGTCATCCCCTTGTCCAGAGATGGGAGAGGAATGTAGGATGACAGTTGTCATCCCCTTGTTCAACAATGGAGTAGGAATCTAGGATAAGAACGGTCACCCCCTTGTCCAGAGGTGAAAGAGGAATGTAGGATAACAACCATCATCCCCTTATTCAACAGTGGGGTAGGAATGTAGGATAAGAACAGTTATCCCCTTGTCCAGAGATTGGAGAGGAATGTAGGATAAGAACAGTCATCCCCTTGTCCAGAGGTGGGGGTAGGAATGTGGGATAAGAATGGTCATTCCCTTGTCCAGAGATGGGAGAGGAATGTAGGATAAGAACGGTCATCCCCTTGTCCAGAGGTGGAGTAGGAATGTAGGATAAGGATGGTCATCCCCTTGTCCAGAGGTGGGGTAGGAATGTAGGATAAGAACGGTCATCCCCTTGTCCGGTGGGTAGAAATGTAGGGTAAGAACGGTCATCCTCTTGTCCAGAGGTGGGTTAGGAATGTAGGATAAGAACAGTCATCCCCTTGTCCAGAGGTGGGGTAGGAATGTAGGATAAGAACAGTCATCCCCTTGTCCAGAGGTGGGGTAGGAATGTAGGATAAGAACGGTCATCCCCTTGTCCAGAGGTGGGGTAGGAATGTAGGATAAGAACGGTCATCCCCTTGTCTGGTGGGGTAGAAATGTAGGGTAAGAATGGTCATCCCCTTGTCCAGAGGTGGGGTAGGAATGTAGAGTAAGAACGGTCATCCCCTTGTCCCAGACATGGGGTATCAACCGATAAGCCTGACCAGACACATCTGTAACAGTGTGGTAAAGGTCATCATGGAATTAATAAATAAAGACTTGCAAACTCTGTACACTTGACACTAGCCAGTTCAGATTTAAGGGCAGATTTGTTTGCTTTATCCTACTTGATGACTTTGAAAAGGTTACTAAAGCCGTTAAGGCTTGATTGGTGTGGTGGGAGCACTTCTGCTTAACAGTAAACAAAGACGTGTAGCTTCTGATTATCTCCACAGTAGAAAATAAAGAGCTGTTTTGCACTTTGTCTCTGGTTTGTGTAAGTAAATTATTTGACTTTTTGTAAAAAAATATTTTGTTTAACTCCCTTGCTAAAAGTACCAAATGGATGTCCTTACATTCACCACTGCAGTATTCCTTACGAATGGGATTCCCTGCCATGAAGCCCACTGTCCAGTCAGTTCACAAAAGTCTACCGTTGCTTTAGGGTATGCTGGCTTTGCCACTAGTCTGAAAGCTGTTTTAAATGTCAGTCTGTTGCCGCCTTTTTTTTTTTTTTTTTTGGTATTCCTGTGTTTACTCCTGTTTGCTGGAGTCCTCACAGTTGCAGGTAAGTACACAGTTGGTTACTTTTTCTGTTTGTTTTGTGCTGTTTAGCATTAATGTCATCCCAGGAGGGGTAAATGCCAGTGTGGGAGACAAATTCCTCATAAAGACAGAGACGGTAAGTGTCTTTTTTGCCTTGGTGCCGCTCACGACCATACGTCTTGTTCAATTTCTCAGGTGTGTGTCCCCAAAACACTCTGTAGGCTTTCTTCCCTTTCCTTGCATCTTGAGAACCAGCGTCTTAAGCTTCTTGCTGCTGGTACTATGGATGGGACTTCCTGCCCTGAGGGTCAGCCATCAGGGAAGAAGAAGGTGCATAAGGTAAGACTGGAATCTTGTGCTGTCCAGCCTCTGCCGGGAGTTACTCCAGAGGTTGTTATGCACCCAGAGGCTCACCCAGTGGTTTTGTCAGATTCTTCTACCGCGTCTGGGTTGGAGGCTGATGAGGATCTGGCTCATGTCTGATGAGGCTTTGCAGGCATCCGTTTTGGGCATTCAGAGGGAACCACGGTTAACCATTTCCAAGGGGTCTAGAGGGGTTTCGCAGTTTCTCTTTAGGGAAGAGGTTCCTACTGCAGTTGTGGAGTGCCGTACTGAGTCTGGGCCTTCTCAGGTTTCTAGGATGGCTGTTCCTTTAAAAAAGAAATGGAAAACTAATCATGTTTCTTCTGCTTCTAGGGATCCACAAAATGAGTGGCTGGCCTTTACGCAGGGGTTATTTAATGCTTTACTGTTGTTGCGGCCTCCTCAAGGGGGTTTCAGTTCCTGCTCCTCCTTGGTCTTCCTCTTCCCCTAAAAGGCCCAGAGACTTGCATTCTTCTGTGGTTGATTCTAATGATGACTCCCTTGCTTATTCTTTACAGATTCCAATCCTTCTGAGGAAATTTCCTTTGGGGATATACAGTCTCTAGGATGATGGAATTTTTTAAGTGGGATTGTGCTTAGATTTCGGATATATCCATAAGAGGTATTATGAGTTACTGCAGATGGAATCTCCTAAACCTGAAGCTATACCTCCTGTCTTGCCTGCTTTATTGGATGTTTTTTTTTCCACTGCCTCTAAATTGCTGTAGTCTATGCCCCCTATTCCCAGCAAGTCTGATAGGTTTTATAGGGTGCCTGAGGATTGTTCCTTTTTGTTTAATTGTCCTGCTGCTGACCCCTCTGTGGTATCTGTAGCCCCTGACAAGCCATCTCAATTGCTTCTTTCGTCCAAGCTTCTGCCTTCTGACAAAGACAATAGAACCACGGATAGGCTGGGTAAGAAGGGTTATACTTCGGCTACCCTAACTTTTAGGGCTATTAGTTATCAGACCCATATCTCTAGGTATGTCTTGGCTCTTCTTTCTCAGGCGTGTCAGATTCTTTCTGATCTTCCAGACTCTGAGAGTAAATCTGCTGCTGTTTCCTTGCTAGGGACTTCCTGTCAGGTAGTTTGTCATTCTATCAAATGTAGTTATGTTGCAGCAAATGCTTCTTCTGTGGCTGCTGCTTCTGGTTCGATTTTGAGGAGATATTCATGGCTTTGGCTTCAACCCTTGCCTGATGATATTAAGGCTAAGTTGCTGGATGCTCCTCTGGATAATACTGTTTTGTTTGGTGAAGCGGCTGCTGGTTTATTTAAGTCTCTCCAGGACAAGGGAAAGGCTTTACAGGAGCTTAAGCATGTCTTTATTTCTCCTGTGCCTAGATTTCAGTAAAACTACCCTTCTAAGCCAGCTTTTGTTCTTATGCAGTCTTGCCCTCCTCCTGAATGTAGAAAGGGTAGTAAACTGACTCCTCCTGCTAAGGCCACTCCGACTGCAGAGATTCTTAAGCCTTCCTTTCCTGACAAACCAGGTGCTGTCTGACTATCCATCTATTCCCAGCCACATTCCTCTTTCTCTTTGCCTTTCTCTTTCTCTTCGGCTCCAAATCAGCCAGGATTCTTGGGTTCTGTCAGTCATTTGACAAGGGTACTTCATGGTCTGGGTTTCCAAACCTTCTTTTATGGGCATTCCTCAGCCTCCTCGGGAATAGCTTCCTTTTTTCCCCAGAGATTCGTAGAGACCTCTTGTCTCAGGGTACTATTCAAGAGGTGCCTGTGTCACAAAGGGGGGGGGGGGGGTTATTCAAGAATATTTCTAGTGCCCAGAAAAGAAGGTACTTGGGGACCTATTCTAGCCCTCTCCCATCTAAACACCTTTCTGAAGGTGCCTTCCATTTGGATGTTGTCCTTTTAGTCCCTTTTCCTCTCTTGCTCCCTCAGGCCTTTCTGGTGTTATTGGACCTCAAGGATGCTTATCTCCATATTCTGATCCATCCTCTTTTCAGAAGGTTTTTGTGTTTCTCTGTTGCTTCCTGACATTTTCAGTTCTGTGCTTTGCCCTTTGGCCTTTCTACTGCACCAAGGGTGTTCACCAAATGCCTCTCTCCTGTGATTGCCTTTTGCAGGGTTCAAGGGATCCAAATATTTCCTTATTTGGATGACCTGCTGATTCAGGTGTCTTCTCCAGAGGTAATTTTGCAAAATCTTAATTTTACCATTTCTCTTCTATAGAGCTTTGGGTTCACAATATACTTCAAAAAGTCTTCCCTGACTCCTCCTCAGGATCATGTCTTTCTGGGTTGCAGGTTTCAAACTGTGCCAATGCTGGCATCCTTGCCTCCTGAAAAGGCATTAACTCTCATTTATTTCTTTCAAACTCTCTTTCCCCTGGCCTCCATTACAGCCAGGGAGTTTTTGAGAGCTCTGGGGTTTATGGCTTTTACCATTCCGAAGCTTCCTCTGGCCAAACTCTCCCACATGAGGAAGTTCCAGTGATTTCTGAAGTCTGTGTGGCATCAGCATGCACATTCCTCTAGACTTTCCTGTTCCTCTTCTCCTGTGTCTCAAGAAGGAACTTCTGTGGTGGATTCTGCAGTTGTCTCTGAATCCAGGGCTCCCTTTTCAGCTCTTCTTCCCTCGCAGGATCTGTTCAGAGATGCTTCAGATGTGGGATGGGGAGCAATGTTTTGCTCCCTGAGGGCTCAGGGAGTGTGGTCTTTTCATCAGCAGAGGGGCACATCAACATCAAAGAGATGAGGGCTCTTATGCTGGCTCTTTAGGCCTTTCATCCTCTCTTCTCTGCAGGGCCTCTCAAGGTATTCATAGACAATACCACAGTCTTGTGGAATGTCAGCAAATGGGGTGTAAGAGATCTTACCATCTTTGCCGGCAGGCACTTCTGGTATGGGATCTGGCTATCCAATGTCGAGTGACTCTTCAGGCAGTTTACATTCCTTCACAATCTGAGCAGGTCCTTCATTCAGCCTAACGAATGGATGCTTCACAGGAATGTGCTTCTGGACATTGTTCACCAGTG
Organism: Protopterus annectens; assembly: GCF_019279795.1. Lineage (NCBI taxonomy): Eukaryota > Metazoa > Chordata > Ceratodontiformes > Protopteridae > Protopterus > Protopterus annectens. The sequence goes on from NC_056750.1 coordinate 38,281,283, forward strand.
GAGTACTCCTCAAGAAGATCTCAATGCCTCCCCTTTGAACAGACAACTTCCTCTGTTTTGTGCCAGAGTCCCAGGTCCTCTGGTATGCTGTAATTTTCTTGGAAGGGGATGATGTTCTTCGTCTCACATTGCTGCAGTCATAACCTGTGGGTAGTCCGCTGTCCTCGGTCAGCCCGAATACCAAAGTGTTAGGCTGGCGTCGGTCATGGTCGGTCAGAGCTGACGTCAGTACGCAGTAGTACTTAAGCGCATGACCGACGCCATATCCTCAGTCTTTCTTGCCGCGTGGTCCGAAGCAGAAGCAGCGTTTGCAAGTGCCGTTTGGCGTTCTGAAATTTTCATTTTTCGAGTTTCAGACCGAAGACCAAGTTGGGCTAAGTACCCCGTTGGGGAATATTTTTGTCTTTTCTTGCCTCAGTTAATCCGGATGTCAGAAAAAGTTAATAATTGTATTTCTTGTGGGAAACAGATACCTCATCTATCACTCTCTCTGTATTCCTTGCTTGGGGCCTGAGCACGACGTAGTCGGGTGTCGCTTTTGCGCTAGATTTAATAAGCACACCATTAAATGCAGATTAGACTGTGCTAGGCTTGTTTTCGGTAAGCGGTGTAACTACAACATGCCGTCGGATCCTCCGACGCCCGCTACCGCAAAAAAGCGAAAAGATAAATCGTTAAAGTCTAAGCAGGATGAGTCCGTTGCGGACGCCGGTTCTATGGAATCTACGGTTGAATCTGTGGATCCAGCCGAGGTCTCGGCTGAATCACAGGGGGAACCTTTGATATTACAGGAGTTGGCCTCTCCGGAGTTAGGTCAGGCCGAGGGGGCTTCTCAAGTTTCTGTGGTTCCATCCTTACAAAAGGTTATTAGGCCTTCTACTTCTGTCACTAAAGGCCCTGCTAAAGCTAGACCTGGTCTTTCTGGTACAGGCATCAGCCCTAGTTCTTCGGGCTCTGTTCCTAAAAAACATATGTTGAAAATGGCAGAGGATTTGATTACTTTAATCAGGGGTTCTATGCCCCCTCCTGAGAAGAGGCCTAGGGTGGAGACAGATTTAGAGGGATTGGAGCATTCCTCAGATTACTCTGAGTCCTCAGCTGAGGATATTCAGGATTTTCCTCCCTATTCTGATTCAGATGCAGAGGATTCCTGTCCTTCTGCTTCTCCTCCAGAGGATTTTTCCTTTTCTGAAACCTTGCACTCCATGGGGGAGCATTTCAAGTGGGAAGGTCAGGATTTTTCAGATTCTCGTAAGAGGCTTAGGGAATTTTTGTTTTTGCCACAACATAGACCTTTGGCTATTCCCCCTGTTTTAGATGTTGTTCAGGATGTTTTTTCTGAAGCTTCCCTTAATCCTGATTCTTTACCCCCTTCCCCTGTCAAGCCAGACAGGTATTACAGAGTTCCAGAGGCTCATAAATATTTGTATAAGAGTCCTAGAGCTGACCCGGAAACTATTATTCAAGGGCCTAAGGGTGTCAGGGCTTCTGTAGTTAAGAATCCAGTACCTCTGGATAAAGATTCTAGAGCTTTGGATAGGTGGGGTAAAAAAGTGTGTACCTCCTCCACGCTAGCTATGAGGGCTTTAAATTGCCAGTTTCATATGCTGAAGTATCAGAACTTTCTGTTAGGTCAGTTGAAATCTAAGGTAGATGCTTAAGCTGAGGGTATTGAGTGTAAGGAATTGCAGGACTTAGTTCATGCCTCAGATCAGGTTGGTAAGCATTCCTTGCAGTGTGGCTTCGATGCTCTTCAGGCTTCTTCCAGGGTGGCTGCTACTGGTTCAGTTATTCGTAGGCATGCCTGGCTTAAGGATCAAAATTTGTCAGAGCATGTTAAAGCTCGAATTTTGGATGCTCCTCTTCAATCTGAAGTTCTTTTTGGTTCTCCTGTGGAGTCAGTTTTGAAAAAGATGGAAGACAAAGCTAAGTCCATGCAGACGGTTAAGGAATTCTTGCAAGTGCAGCCCCCTAAGTTTAGCAGGAATTGGCCTGCAAGAGGATGGTCTTACCCTTCTTCCGATTTTCAGTCTAAGGGCAGGTCTAGACGTGGTAGGGGCAGAGCTCACGCTCAGGGTTCTTTCAGACCCAGGACTTGGAGTTCTCCTGCACAATCTTCTGGTGAGGGCAGGGGTCAGCCTTTTCGTAAACAGACCCAATGACCTGTATCTCCAGCTGCCAGATTCTTCCTGTCTGGCAGCTCCTCTAGAAGGAAAGTTGGCACTTTTCAAACAAAATTGGCTTTTGGTCACCCAGGACAAATGGGTGTTGGACATTATAAATCAAGGCTACAAGTTTTATTTTCACACTTTTCCTCCTTTCAAAGGCATGCCAGATGTACCTCCTCAGCAAAGGCTGGAGGCTCACAAACAGATTTCTTTGCTTTTGCAAATGGGGGCAATCCAGGTGGTACCTCCGTCAGAAGTAGGCCTAGGGTTTTATTCTCGCCTATTCCTTGTGCCAAAGAAAGGAAACACTTGGAGGCCAATTCTGGATCTGTCCATTCTCAATACATACCTAGACATTCCAAAGTTCAAGATGTTAACTTTACAGCAACTTCTGCCTCTGCTAGGCAAAGATCACTGGATGGTAACTCTGGATCTCAAAGAGGCTTATCTTCACATTCCTATCAGGCCCAGCTGCAGGAGATTCCTGCGTTTTGGCTGGTACTTTTCATTATCAGTTCTCTGCATTGCCCTTTGGCTTATCTACTGCGCCCAGGGTGTTCACAAAGGTCCTGGCTCCTGTGATAGCCTTCTTAAGACTGAGAGGAATACAAATTTATCCTTATCTGGACGATTGCCTGATTCTTGCTCAAGACAAAGACAAGTTACTTCAACATCTACAGTATGTAATGGCAGTTTTAAGGTGCCTAGGGTATTCTGTGAACGAAACAAAGTCCAGTCTAGTACCCTCTCAGGACATGTGCTTTCTGGGTGTGAGACTGAATACAGCCTCTCAGATGGCTTTTTTGACCCTGGACAAACAAAGAAATCTTCACCTATACTTCCAGCAATTATCAGTAATGTCCAGGCTGACTGCAAGGACAGTCCTTCAAGCCTTGGGGTTCATGGCATCTTGCATTCTGGTACTTCCCAATGCCAAACTGCATATGAGGAAGCTACAATGGTATCTCAAAAGTGTATGGACTCAACACTGCCACGATTTGGACACTGTCATTCAGATAATACCTTGCATCCAGAAGGAATTCTTGTGGTGGGCCCAGGAATGTCACCTAAACAAGGGACTCTCTGTGACCCGACCAGAGGCGAGTCAGATCTTAACGACGGATGCCTCAGACTTGGCTTGGGGAGCACACTTCAATGGGAAATGGATTCAAGACACGTGGCCTCCCAGACTACAGCATTTGCATATCAACATGAAGGAGATGTTAGCAGTCCAATTTGCCCTGATGGCCTTCAAGGATCTACTTCAACCAGGACAGGTGTTGATTCAAACAGACAACACAACAGTCATGTGGTATATCAACAAGCAGGGGCGAACCCATTCTTACCCTCTTTGCAGACAAGCTATGATTTTGTGGGAGACTGCTCTGAGTTTGCACATCACTCTTCAAACGGTTTCTGCCAGGAGCACAGAACTCCTTAGCAGATGTATTGAGCAGACAAATTGTGGATCCCCACGAGTGGAAATTGGATCCTCACGTATTCCAACAGTTGACAGTGGCTTGGGGAACTCCAGACATAGATCTGTTCGCTTCTCCACTAAATTTCCAACTGCCAAAGTTTTGCACAAAGATGTTTCACCCAAAAGCTTGGAAAGTGGATGCTCCATCTTTCAGTTGGAACAACCTTCACGTCTATGCTTTCCCTCCTCTGCCTCTACTTCCCAAGGTACTCTTGAAAGTCAGGCAGGACAAGCCTTGCATGATTCTAATAGCACCAGATTGGCCACGTCAGCACTGGTATCCTCTGCTGAGGAGTTTAGTACAGGAGCCTCCTTGGACTTTGCCACCAATTCCACACCTGCTATCCCAGGCAAGCAATCATTTTCTCAATGTCAGGGTACAGTCCCTGCATCTGACAGCCTGGCATATTCTGTTTTAGACCCTGGGGGGTCTCAGCTTCCTCAACAGGTTTTGAATGTCATTTTGGAAGCCAGACGGCCTAGTACTAGAAAAGTTTATGCTGATAAATGGAGGAAATTTTTTCTTTGGAGCACAGCAAAGAGCTTTGATGTCTCAGTGCCTAATTTGAGTTTTACACTACAGTACCTTACTGAATTATTAGACAAGGGTTTGTCTTTTTCCTCCGTGAAAGTTCATGCTGCAGCCATTTCTGCTCACTATGATTGTGACCCTCCTTTATTTTCTCACCCTTTGTTTAAACAATTTCTTAGAGGGGCAAAAAACATAAGACCCCCACGTAGAGCTCCTACTCCTTCCTGGGATCTCAATTTTGTTTTGGAGAAACTTACTTTACCTCCTTTTGAACCTGCAGCTACGTCTGAGTTGAAGTTTTTGTCCTGGAAGACTGCTTTTTTGTTGGCCATTACGTCTGCTAGGAGGGTATCTGAATTACAGGCTCTCATGGCAGTTGAACCCTTCCTGATATTCCATAAGGATAGGGTGTCCTTACGTACTAACCCTACTTTTATGCCTAAAGTTATTTCTAATGTGGCCTTAAACCAGTCTATTCATTTGCCTACTTTTTATGCTGATCCCCAAAATAAAGGGGAAAAAGTTTTGCATTCTTTGGATATTCACAGGCAGTTACGCTATTATTTGAGCAGAACTAAAGAATTCAGGCAGACTCAACAGTTATTTATTTCTTTTGCTTTGGGTTCACAGGGGAAGGCTGTTTCTAAGCAAACTATTTCTAAGTGGATTGGCCATTGTATTGCTTTTTGTTATTCTCATCATGGAAAGGATGTCCCTGCTGGGATCAGACCTCATTCCACTAGGGCTACCGCCACATCTACTGCCTTTTTAAGGGGGGTAGCTACTAAGGATATTTTGGAGGCAGCTACTTGGAGTTCAGTGCACACTTTTACTAAACATTACCATCTCCCTCTTTATTCCAAATCTAGGGCTGGGTTTGCCACTGCAGTTTTACAGGGCATGTTGGCAGCTCCTAATGCTTTTTAGTTTGCCAGCCTCCCTTTACCTTTGCTTTGGGATTCTACCCACAGGTTATGACTGCAGGAATGTGAGACGAAGAACATAGTACAGTTTTGTACCTACCATAAATGTAGATGTTCGAGGATCCACATTGCTGCAGTCCAATTTTCCCTCCCTCCTTCCCCTCTATAGTTTGGGGTTGCTGTGTTTCTTTTGGGATAATTATTATTTTATCTATGTTGGTTGTTTGGTATTTCTATTTTGGCTATGGCCTTTCCTTTTTAGGCCTTCTGACATCTGGGGCAAGAAAGACTGAGGATATGGCTTCGGTCATGTGCTTAAGTACTACTGCGTACTGACGTCAGCTCTGACCGACCATGACCGACGCCAGCCTAACACTTTGGTATTCGGGCCGACCGAGGACAGTGGACTACCCACAGGTTATGACTGCAGCAATGTGGATCCTCGAACATCTACATTTATGGTAGGTACAAAACTGTACTTTTCTTGTGCTGTTCAAAATCTTGTTGACGACTCCCTTTTGGCTGTGGCAACACTGCTTCCCTCTACTTCTGAATCTAGCCAGCAGCCGTTATCACAAGTTACCTCACAGGGTGGATGTCCTCACACAAGTTGAGGGTCTCTCATTCATCCCAACCTGTGCACGCCTCAGCTGACACTGTGAGTGAAAGGGTTTTGAGTCCAAATAGACACCTTTTTTTGGAGGACGTGCTGCAGGTCCTGCAGGAGGTCAGGGAACCTACTACTAGGAAATCCTACTTATCTAAATGGAAGAGGTTTTCTATTTGGTGTCTTTCTTGTGACCTGGACCCACTTTCTGTGGATGTTCCTTTGGTTCTGTCTTACTTGTGAGAGTTGCTCAATGCTGGTTTGGCCTATTCTTCTATTAAGGCCCACTTATCAGCTGTTTCTGCTTGTCTGCCTTTAACTCCCCCATTAGATTCTAGATTTCTTAAAGGCATACTTAATATTAGACCTTCCAGAAAGCCTGATGTTCTTCGTTCCCCATTGCTGCAGTCCTTACTATTGGGTATAGTCCGCATCCAGTCGGCCCGAATACCAGAGGGTACTAATGCGCATGACCATCCTCAGTCTTTTGCCGCATGGTCCGATGCAGAAGCAGTTTTGGTGCAGGTTGGCGTTCTGAAATATTTGGAGTTTCAGAAACAGAGTTGAACATTTTGGTTTTCTTGCCTCAGTATTTTACCGGATGTCAGAAAAAGGGAAAAACTGTATTTCTTGGGGGAAACAGATACCTCAAAGGGATTCCCAACCCTTGGGTATACCTTGTTTAGGGCCTGAGCAGCGTTGTTGGTTGCCGCTCTTGTGCTAGGTTTAACAAACGCACTATTAAGAGGAGGTTAGACTGTGCCAGGTTAGTGTTTGGGAAGCGTTGCATTATAAAATGCCGTCGGATGCTCAGCGCAAGGACAAAACAGCGAAGCCTAGGGTTGAAGAACCGGCAGTCCCGGACGTCGGTTCTTTAGAAGGCTCAGTGGAGCCAGAGGTTTTGCCAGGAGTTTCCATGGAGTCCCAGGCAGAAACTTTACTGTTACAGGATGTGCCTTCTCAGGAGGTAGGCCAGGCTGAGGGGCTTCTCAGGTGACTGTTCTTCCCTCTCTTCCCAAGGTAGTTAGAGCTTCTCCTTCTGTTGCCAAAACTGAGGTAGGCCTAGTTCAGCTTCAGTGGGGGCTTCTCCTAGCATTTCGGTTCTGTACCTAAGAAACATATGCTTAAAATGGCAGAAGATTTGATTACTATGATTAGAGGTTCTATACCTCCGCCTGATAAGAGGCCTAGGGTGGAACCGAGTTTGATAGTTTTGAACAGTGTTCAGAGGCTTCAGAGTCTTCTGCGGAAGACTTGCAGGAGTATCCTACTTATTCTGATTCTGATGTGGATGATTCCACTCCTACAGCTTCTCCTCCTGAGGATTTCTCATTTCAGAGACTCTGCATTCCATGAGGGAGCACTTTAAATGGGAAGGCCAGGATTACTCGGATTCCAGGAAAAGGCTTAGGGAATTCTTGTTTTACCCCAGCATAGGCCCTTAGCTATTCCTCCTGTGTTGAATGTGGTGGAAGATGTTTTGCAGAGGCTTCCTGAACCCTGACTCTTTCCCTCCTGCTCCTGTTAACCCTCATTGGTATTATGGGGTGCCCCTCATAAGTATTTGTTTAAGAGTCCTACCCAGAAACTATTTCTCAAGGGCCTAAAGGTGTTAAAGCTTCTGTGATTAAAAATCCTGTTCCCACTGATAAAGAGGCAAGGGCTTTGGATAGGTGGGGAAAGAAAGTGTATACTTCTTCCACTCTAGCCATGAGAGCATTGAATTGTCAGTTTCACATGCTAAAATATCAGAATTATCTCCTTTCACAATTGAAATCTAAGGTGGATGCTTTGGCGGAAGGTATTGAGTGTAATGAGTTGCTGGATTTGGTTCATGTGTCTGAACAAGTGGGTAAGCATTCTTTGCAATGTGGTTTTGATGCTGTACAGGCCTCCTCGAGGGTGGCTGCTACTAGTTCTGTTCTTCGCAGGCATGCCTGGTTGAAGGATCAGAATTTAGCTGAACATGTTAAGACAAGGATTTTGGATGCTCCTTTACAGTCTGATGTGTTGTTTGGATCGCCTGTGGAAGCAGTTTTAAAGAAAATGGAGGACAAAGCTAAGTCTATGCAAACTGTTAAAGATTTTTGCAGGTGCAGCCACCAAGTTTAGTAGAAATTGGCCTGCTAAGGGGTGGACATATCCTGCTTATGATTCCCAGTCTAGGGGTAGGTCTAGACGTGGTAGGGGGGCTGCTCAAGGTTCTTTTAGGCCTAGAACAGGGAGTTCACCTGCTCAGACTTCTGGTGAGGGCAGGGGTCAGTCCTTTCGTAAACAGACCCAATGACCTGTCTTTTCAGCTGCCAGTAGATTCCGTCTGGCAGCTCCTTTGGGAGGAAGACTGTCTCTTTTCAAAGAAAATTGGGATTTAATTACTCAAGACAAATGGGTGTTGGATATCATTCACCACGGTTACAGATTTTATTTCCATACAATGCCCCTTTCAAAGGCATGCTCCTCCACAAAGAAAGGAGGCTCACAAGCAAGTTTCTCAGTTACTCCAGATAGGGGCCATTCAGCCAGTCCCTGTATCAGAAAGGGGCCTAGGATTTTATTCTCGCCTGTTCCTAGTACCAAAGAAGGGGGACACGTGGAGACCAATTTTGGATTTATCTCTCCTCAACACTTTTCTGGACATTCCCAAGTTCAAGATGTTGACGTTACAACAGCTTTTACCTCTGCTGGGCAAAGATCACTGGATGGTAACTTTAGATCTCAAGGAAGCTTACCTTCATGTGCCTATAAGGCTAAGTTGCAGGAAGTATCTGCGGTTTGAGCTGGAAATTCTCATTATCAGTTCTCTGCATTGCCCTTTGGCTTATCTACTGCCCAGAGTACTCACAAAGGTTCTGGCTCCAGTGATAGCTTACTTCAGGCTTCAAGGAATTCAAATCTATCCTTACTTGGACGACTGCCCGATTCTGGCTCAAGAAAAGGAAGACCTTCTACAGCATCTGGAACATGTTATAGCAGTGCTAAGATGCCTAGGGTATTCTGTGAACGAAATAAAGTCCAGTCTAGTACCCTCTCAAGACATGTGCTTTCTGGGTGTGAGACTGAATACAGCAGCCCAGATGGCCTTTTTAACCCCGGACAAACAAAAGAGTCTATCACTTTACTTCCATCAACTATCTCATCAGTCCGTGCTGACTGCAAGGACAGTCCTTCAAGCATTAGGGTTCATGGCATCTTGTATTCTGGTGCTTCCCAATGCCAAACTGCATATGAGGAAGCTACAATGGTATCTCAAAAATGTATGGACACAGCACTGCCAGGATTTGGACACTGTCATTCAAATAATACCTTGCCTTCAAAAAGAATTTTTGTGGTGGGCTCAGGAATGTCACCTAAACAAGGGACTCTCTGTGACCCGGCCAGAGGCGAGTCAGATTTTAACGACAGATGCCTCGGACATTGCTTGGGGAGCTCATCTAAATGGAAAGTGGATACAAGACAAGTGGCCTGCCAGACTACAGCATCTACATATCAACATGAAGGAGATGTTAGCAGTCCAGTTTGCATTAATGGCTTTCAAGGAGTTACTTCTTCCAGGGCAGGTGTTGATTCTAACAGACAACACAACTGTCATGTGGTACATCAACAAGCAAGGGAACACATTCTTATCCTCTATGCAGGCAAGCAATGATTTTATGGGAGACTGCCTAAGCTTGCAACTAACTCTTCAGGCAAGGTTTCTGCCGAGCACAGAACTCCTTAGCAGATGTGTTAAGCAGACAAATCATGGATCCCCACGAGTGGAAACTGGATCTTCATGTATTTCAAGAAATTGACAGTGTCATGGGGAACTCCAGACATAGATCTGTTCGCTTCTCCACTAAACCACCAGCTGCCACAGTATTGCACAAAGGGGTTTCATCACACAGCTTGGAAAGTGGATGCTCTGTCTTTCAGTTGGAAAAACCTTCATGTGTATGCCTTTCCTCCTCTGCCTCTTCTTCCAAAGGTACTATTAAAGGTCAGACAAGACAGGCCAAGGATGATTTTGATAGCTCCAGATTGGCCTCGGCAACACTGGTACCCACTACTATGGAGTCTGGTAAGGAAGCCTCCATGGCCTTTACCTCTGATTCCTCATCTGTTATCTCAGAAGGATGGTCATCTGCTCCATGTCAAGCTTCACTCTCTTCATCTAACAGCCTGGCATATTCTGTGTTGAAACACAGCAGGTCTCAACTTCCTCAACAAGTTTTAAATGTGATTATGGAAGCTAGAAGACCTAGTACAAGGAAAGTGTAAAATGGAAGAGATTTTTATTTTGGAGTACAGCAAAGAATTTGCAGGTTTCTGAGCCTAATTTGAGTGTGGCTCTTCAATACCTTACTGAGTTATTGGACAAAGGGTTGTCCTTCTCTTCCATTAAGATTCATGCTGCAGCAATTTCAGCTCACTATGATTGTGACCCACCATTGTTTTCATCCTTTGTTCAAGCAGTTTCTTAGAGGGGCAAAGAATATAAGAGAGCTCCTACTCCTGCTTGGGATCTCAATTTTGTGTTGGAAAAACTTACTCTACAACCTTTTGAGCTACTGCTGAATTGAAATACTTGTCATGGAAGACTGCTTTTCTGTTGGCTATTACTTCTGCAAGAAGGGTGTCTGAGTTGCAGGCCCTTATGGCAGTAGAGCCATTTTTGATTTTCCATAAGGATAGGGTATCATTACGTACTAATCCTTCCTTTATGCCTAAGGTGGTTTCTAGTGTGGCTTTAAACCAAACTATTCATTTGCCTACTTTTTATGCAGACCCCCAAAATAAAGGGGAAAAGATTTTGCACACTTTAGATGTACACAGGCAATATTATTTAAGCAGGACTAAGGATTTTAGGCAGTCTCAGCAGTTGTTTGTTTCTTTTGCTTTGAGTTCACAAAACAAACTATTTCTAGGTGGATTGGCTTTTGCATTGCATTTTGTTATTCCCATCATGGCAAGGAGATTCCAGCTGGGATTAGGCCTCATTCCACTAGGGCTACTGCCACTTCAACAGCATTTCTAAGATATTTTGGAAGCAGCTACTTGGAGTTCAGTGCATACTTTCTCTAAGCATTACCACCTTCCTATCTACTCTAAGTCTAGGGCTGGTTTTGCCACAGCTGTTTTGCAAGGCATGTTGTCAGCTCCTGCTTCTTTATGATTTGCCAGCCTCCCTTACCTCTGCTTTGGGATTCTACCCAATAGTAAGGACTGCAGCAATGGGGAGCGAAGAACATAGTACAGTTTTGTACCTACCATAAATGTAGATGTTCGAGGATCCCATTGCTCCCTCCTTCCCTCTGTGTTTAGGGGTGGTTGTGTAGGTGAGGTTACATGCTTATATTTTTGTATATATTCTTGTATATATTGTACATATTTTTGGTGCAGGTATTTTGGGCCTTGTCTTTTTAGGGTCTTCTGACATCTGGGGCAAGAAAAGACTGAGGATATGGCGGGACTATACCCAATAGTAAGGACTGCAGCAATGGGATCCTCGAACATCTACATTTATGGTAGGTACAAAACTGTACTTTCCTCCTCCTTGAGATCTTAATATTGTTCTGGAAAAATTGACTCTGGTTCCTTTTGAGCCTGCTCTTTCAGCTTTCTTGGAAGACTGTTTTTTGTTACCTCTTACGTCTGCCAGAGGGATGTCCGAGTTGCAAGCCCTTATGGCTTGTCAGCCTTTTTTGATATTTCATGAGGACAGTATTTCCTTACATACTAATCCTTTTTTCATGCCCAAGGTGGTTAATGAGTTGTCACTTAATCAGTCTATTAATTTGCCTACTTTTTCCCCTCTCCGCAATCTGACAGTGAGAGGGTGCTGCATACCTTAGATATGCATAGACAGCTCAGATTTTGCTTGGATAAAACTAAAGCTATCAGAAATTTTGACCAGTTATGTTTCCTTTCATCCTAGGTCTTTAGGTTTGCTTCTTTCTACTTGGATTTCAAAGGCCATTTCCTTTTGTTACACTTTTCATGGTGAGAGCCTTAACTTCTTCTGTTAAGGCTCATTCCACTAGAGCTGTGCCTTCTTCTGGTGCTTTTTTTCAAAGGCTCAGATATTAATTCTATTCTTGAAGCTGCTACCTGGACTTCTGTGCATACCTTTACCAAACATTTCCAGTTGGATGGTGTATCCAGAGCTACAGCTGGTTTTGCTAATGCCATTCTTCATGGAGGGCTCTGCTGCTTCCTCCTCCTACGTTTCTTCTTTAGCTTTGGCGCACTCCCATTCTTAAGGAATACTGTAGTGATGAATGTAAGGACATAGTGCAGTTGTGCAAAGTCTTGCCACAACTGTAGATGTCCTTGCCTTCCCCCTGCAGTATTCACTCCATCCCTCCAAACCCCTGGTCTTTTATCCTTCCTGGATCTGCAAGTTCTCCTTGATTTTCCTTAGACTGCTGTTCCTCCTGGGGCAATCAGTTCTGAGGATGGTATGCCTGAACGTCATCGTTATGCTCTACCCTACACAAGGAGTGTGCAGGTGATGTTCAGCGTACCTTAAAGCAACGGTAGCCTTTTGTAAACTGTCCGGACAGTGAGCTTCATGGCAGGGAATCCCACTCCTAAATATTGTTGCTTTAAGGTACGCTGCACACTCCTTGTGTAGGGTAGGGCATAAAGGTGACGTTCAGGCATACCTTCCTCAGAACTGATTGTCCCAGAAGGAACAGCAGTTCCATAACAGAAGGCTATGTTCCCTCAATATGGAAAATATCCCACATCATTCCCCTCCACAAAGGCACCCCCTCCACCGACCTCTCTAATTACCGCCCCATTGCTATCCTCTCCCCTCTCTCCAAGATACTTGGAAAATGTTATCAACACCCAGGACTCTTCAACTACCTCCTAGCTAATAATCTCCTCTCCATAACCCAACATGGTTTGAGGCCATATCACAGCACTACCTCCGCTCTCCTTCACCAACACTATGCTTCATCACAAAAACAATGCCCTCTTCTCTACTGCTGTATTTCTAGATGTCTCAAAAGTCTTTGACATGGTATCTCATGAGCTACTACTCTCCCCAACCTCTCTTTCTCGCACTCAGCCTGCAACTGCTTCCACAGCTATCTACACAGACACCAGCAATTGGTAATCTGGGACAATAACATATCACCTCGCTCCCCAGTTACTCTCGGAGTTCCCCAAGGGTCTATCCTTGGCCCTCTGCTATTCTCACTTTTCACTAACAACCTACATACTGCCACCACAAAAGCATCTCTTATACAGTACGCAGATGACTCTACTCACATCTGCTCTGCCCCCACTCTACCAGAACTACAACAAATCGCACAGGAATCATTCTCTTCTGTAGAAAGTTGGCTATCCAATGCTCAGCTCCTTGCTCAACCCAAGTAAGACAAAACTTCTATTGTTCCACCCTTCCAAACCCACCCAAAACAAACCCACTTCAACATTCTTGCCACAGACAGTACCATCATCTCTCCATCAGTACACACAAAATTACTTGGTGTGGAAATAGACAACAAACTTAGATTTGAGACCCACATATCTCTCACAATAAAAAAGTTCACAAGAAGCATGGTGCATTATATCGAAGCCACCAATTCCTAGCCAAGGTGGCTAGAATCTCCATAGTCAATTCCCAGCTAATCTCCACCCTACTCTTTGCATCCCCCATACTTACCAACCTTAAACAGACAGACCTACACAAGCTGGATGCTTGTTACAATAAAATTGCTAAATTTGCCACTGGAACCTCCTACCGCAGCCATCGTTGTATCTTCCTTAAAGAATAACTGGCTAGAACTCCCACAACTCCTTCACTTATATCAACTCACCCTCGCTCATAAACTTAACCACCCCCTTAACACCCCTTCTTTTCCAACCCTAGCACCCCACTAGGCCCCTAAGATCAAGCAACAAAATTCAACTCACTGTTATCAAACCCAAAAACTCCACAGGAGAAGCCATATTTTCATGTACCGTATCTAAACTTTGGAACAATCTTCCACCCTCTATACCACTCTACCTTCCAGCAGCCTTTTCAAGGCTGCACTCAAATTCCACTTAAATTTGCACTGGGTTTGTCCTTGTTCTAATCCAGACCAACACCCCCACCCTTACCCCCCCCAGACTCTTAACCCAACTATACTACCGCCACTACTAACCACAGTCAGAAATAGCTAGTTATCTTTACATACTTTAACATCTTGTCTGACAACTTTGTTACTAATATTATAAACAACAAGAAACCATCTTAACTTGCAACATTTACTGTATATACCATTGATAATCAATATCTTGTTATTGTATTAAAGCCAACAACCTGTAATGTTGTTTACTATTGCTGCGACTTTGTATCTCTATTTATCATGTACATGATGTGGAGCTTTTCTCCTCGGGCATCTGTTGAAAAAGGACCTGCATCCAGTTGGAATTTCCCGGTAAATAAATGTAAATAAATACTGCAGCGATGAAGGCAAGGACATCTACCGTTATGGTAAGATTTTACACAACTGTACTGCCTGTAGTTCAGGACTAGTTTCAGTGAGAGGGAAGCTACTTTAATGATTAGAGGTCTCATAATTGGATTATTGTTGGTTCCTTAAAGCTTTAAATCACTGTCCCTGAATGTAGTGTGGGCATTAAGGCTTGATTGGTGTAGTGGGAGCACTTTTGTTAACAGTAAAGTAAGTTTGTTTATCCAGAGCTGCTCACCGTTTGGCAGTGGCGCCAGAGACTGAGAGATTTTGTAAACATATGAAGCAATCCTTGGCAAAACAAATGAAATTAAGTATCATTTTGCCGTTTTTGTTTTCATTATACTGTGAAAACTTTTTGTGCAGTTTATTGTTTTTTTGCACATCTTTAAAGTTTAAAAGTTGCATTTTCTAAGGTTTATAAGGGCTGTTGTTCTGCATTTAAGTACATCCTGTCCAGTGATTTTTAGCTAGTATTGTGCATCTGTTTGTAGTTCCATAACACCTTGTCTCCAAACCAGTTATTTTAATTATGTTAAGAGAGTCAAAGTCTGCACTGTTGTGGCAGGCGAGAGCTGATTTCACTTACCCGAGCTGGGATTTCCTGATAGAAAGCTGTTTGTGTCTTAACGCGTAGTTAGTGTAAAACTTGCATTTTTCTGATCCCATATAAACCTCGAGTTTGTGCGGAGCTGCTTTCTGCACAGCTGGTGTTAGTGGTGTGTGATATGTACACAATCACGAGAAGTGAAAATTTCCCTATATAGGACTGTTTATGTCTACATTACATTATTACAGCACCAGAGATTATCACCACTCAAAGAGCAGCTGTTTTGAGCATTAGGCAACTTCTAGTATAGGTTGGCTGCAGATTATAGCAGTTAAGCACCCATCCCTCATCTGGTTAGAAACCTCCTCTACTGCCAGATCACACAAGCACTCTGGTCACTTACCCCTAAGTAACCAGTATGACTCTGTCACAGTCCACGTGGGCATTAATGACTTAAGACTTGCATCCGTGAACTATATGAAAAGAGAGATGATTGAGCTCGTGTGCGTCACAAGCAGGATTCTACAATCTGATGCCAGAATAGCAACAGAAAATGATTGAATTTAATGACTGGCTCAGTTACTAGTGTCATTCTAAAGGGTTCCAGTACTTGTCAGTCTGGGAGGACATCACTGAAAAGCCATGCTGCTTTACCAGGGATGGCTTTCACTTGTCACCACTAGGTTTTCGGATATTGTCCAAAACATTATCCACCCCTGTAGTGCCTTTTTTTTTAAGGCATTGCCAAACTGACAAAACTTCCAACATAGCAAAAGCTGCTCAGGACAAGCTAAAGGTGTTACTATTCAATGCTAGGAGTCGCAAGAAATTTCACTTCCTAGAAGCTCTCCTCACCCTGAAGAATGCTGACTTCTGTGCAGTTACTGAAACATGGTTCATAGTCATGGAAAGCACTCCAGCAATGCAAAGCTATAATGCCTTTCATATGTTCTGACAACCTACTGAACATGAAGGAGCAAAAGGCGGAAGTGTCAAATGGGTTTGCTCAAGCAAGTCATACTGTGTCCAACTAACCATTGAAAAATGCATTACCATAGTCTTGCTAGCTACAGATCCCCCACCATGAACCAGGAAACACACACATCATACCTGACGTTACTAAAATTACTCACCATCCAGCCCAATACCATTCTCTTGGATGATTTTATCTACTCCTCCATTAACTAGGAGGCCTACATGACCACAAACATGCAAGGCCCAAAGACTTGACTTTGTAATCTCCAGATGGTCTGGAGCAGCTAGTCTGCACCCCCACTAGGGGTACAAATATCCTAGATCTGATACTCACAAACATGGGTGACAACTGCATCCCCTAGGTGTGATGTCTTCTCTGGTAAGATCAGATCACAAAATGATCTCCTTTGAAATAAAGATAAAACTTGAACCCCCTGACATTACTCTAAGGCAAACTACTGCCTATTAAGTGATGACCTAGCTAGTGTTGAAGCTCCCCCAAACCCAGAAAGTACAGAAGCCTATGCAGAAGTGTACACAAAAGCCCTGTACAATAATAAAAACAGCTGCATAGAAACAGCAGTACCAGACTGAAAAAGCCCAGTTCAAACCGCAAAAACAAGCCACCGTGGTGGACCCCTAATATTGATAGGTAGTACAACAAAAAGAAACTCCTGTTACGAAGTAAGTGGGAGTGTTCACAATAGAGCACCACATGTCCACAGTAGTGTGTCTCTGCTTATAAGGAAAGGTGTGGCATCCACATCCAGGGAAGTTAGTCTCGTTGTACTTGACCCTCATTAGACCATTAATCGAGTCATTATGCCATTTGGCACGTACTTGATTGAGCATTTACAACAGCTGGAGTGACCCCAGAGTTTCCTCACAAAGAAAATACAGGGTGTACATGTCATATACAGGTAAAATAAAAGCCCTATCCCTTTACTATGTCTCGTACCGACTACTAATGCGTGACCTATGCTTAACCTCCAAGGCACTCACAACTCCAGCCCTGATGGAACTGCTGCGCATCCGCAAGACAAACAGTATGAGGGTCACCCAATCTAGGGAGCTAAACTTAGTGACTTAAATAAGACATGCTGGAAAGACAGATAATGTGTCACAGAAATTACCCCTTTTTTGGAATAGGCTTCCTATTCACATTGAACAGTGGATGTTAAGTTGTCTATCTCGCCTTCATTCTTGCTGGATGGGCCGACGACGCCCGGGGCTCGCCTCTCTAAAAGCCTCGAGAGTTGGTTCCACCCTGTCTCCCTCCCCCCCACCCACACAACTAGGCGAGAGTAGTTACCAGATCTCGCTTTGCAGCTACAGCTTCGAGGTTGGTTGTTCCACCGTTCCCCTGTTTTTGTTTTTTTTCTTAAATTTTACTTTTTTTTTTTTTTTTTTTTTTTTATTAATTTAGTTCATTAGTTCATATGAACTTTATCCCCTTTTAATTTTTTTTTTTTTTTTTTTTTTTAAAAGAACTTTTAGTTCTCTTGGGCCTTAGGCCCTCCTTCCCTTCCTAGGGAGTGTTTGTTTAGTTTAACTACTGTTTATGGTACTTTTTTTTTTTTATTATGTGTACTAAAGTTGTTATTGGGGTATAACTGGTGTGTGTGTTGTGTGTGTGTGTTGTTCAGTTAGGCTATGTCAAAGAAGAAAGAAAAGGTCTGATTCATTCAAGAAGATGCGTGCTGTCTGATGTCAGAAAATGACGTCACAGACACCTTGTTGTGTGTCTCTGTCTGTGCTGTCCCTGCAGGTTGTTGTGCAGCTGTCCTTCAGCCAAGAAAAAAACTTATTCTGAAAGAAAAAAAACAAAGTTATTCTGAGAGGTGAAGCTCAACAGGGAAGCCCTCCAGGTGTCTGTCTCCTCTCGCAAGGTCTCGAGAAGGGCTCGAGGTCTGAGCCATCTTCTTTGCTCGGCTCGGCTGCCCGGGTCGGGACGCCGTTTCCAAGACCCAGTCCAGTCCGCTGGCTTCCTCCCCCGGCCGAGGCCGTCGTTATCCGGAGGTCATCCCGGGCTCAAGGTAGAAGGGTCAGTCGACAACAAGAACTCTTCAAGAGGTCTGCCTCAGTCACTCCCTCTTCATTCTCCCTCTGTCTCCCCTGATCTCTGAACTGAGCCTGGAGTCTCATTCCTTCTCATTCATCGAGGTCGATCCTCTGTGGATCAGATCCAGTGGTGAGTCGACCACCAGAGGAACTGTCACTCGAGCAGCCCAGAGCATCAGTCGGTGCCTGCCCCGCCCACTCCATCCCCCTCGTCCTTCAACTCTTTCTCTTCCTTTCTCTCGGTGACTCGAGCGTGGTCGAGCCGGAACCGGCCGAGCCGAGACAATTGTCTTCGCTGCGAGCCGGCCCGTGCATGGAGGAATCCCGCTGCGCTCCGCTTTCCTCGGGGAGGGGTCGGCCGGGATTCTCTGCTCCGACCGACCTCTGGACCCCTCCCCGACGCCCGGCCGGCACATCGGCTCGGCCTCCATCACTGTCGCGCCACAGCCGGTCCGAGCCGGGAGCGGGACCTCTGGCTCTGCCTGACAGGTGCCGGAGGTTATGCGTGTCAGGGGACCTTCCTGGCTCTGCCAGAGGTGGGCCCGGCCAGCCCCCTCAGGTGTTAGCCTCAGGCCCATCTCCACCCTCCCCCCTGCACCTCCCCTCCCAACCACTCCCAGGGCCCCTTTTGGGAGCTCCCTCTCTCCGGGCCTCCTTTGAGGCCAGATCCTCTCCTCGAAGAGGAAGTGCAGAAGAGCCAAGACATCTCACATCCTCATCCGAGATGAGAATGAGATGTGATGTGATGGCCCCCCTCCTCCCCTCTGTCTGATCTGGAGATTTCTAGTCATCCCTGAATCTGGAGATGTTCCAAAACATTGAGGGACCTTCACGAAGGACCTAGGCTAGTCTGTGTCGTCCTTCCACCTCCTGCCAGTCCCTGGAGCCCCCACGTGTCCCCTTGTCTCCCCCCCTCGGCCTTCCTCGGCTAGCTGGACCCACACGGCTCCTGATGCAGGTGACCCCCCTAAAGGCATGGGCTCTCCATCCACTCTAACAAGTCCACAGCAGTCCCAGACAAGTAGTTCAGGAGTCCATCAGGTCTGCAAGCTGCCACAAAAGTACAAAAAGAGTCTGGTGGATGTCCCTGTGCCTGTCCATCCAAAGCCAAGGAATCAGGATTCCTCTTGTCAGCGGATCACGGAAGCCTGAACACTCTGCCGGCATGCCGAGGATAGGTTGAGAAGCCTCTGAAGCTCCTTCTATTTACCAAGCTTTACCGCAGCCGAGCAGAAATCAAGTCGCCTGCCTTAGACCCAACACAGCTGCGAAAGTCCAAAGAAGCTTTTCACATGCGCGCTATTCCTCCCCTTATTTCGAACCTGGAGGGAAGGCTCTTATGGGGCAGGCCATTGGAGCAGAGGTGCACTTCCTTGCGGGGCCGCTCTTCTTAAAGGGCCCGCCCTGATGGCCTTTCACGAAGGCAGCCGAAAGAAACCCTGACTAGGTGCGTTTTGATGGATCAGACCTTTTCTCCCGCCACCGGAAGATTTCCTTTCTCTTTTTCTAACGCCCCCAAGAAAGAAAGACTAGGTCGAGTCCGTTCCTCTAAGAGGGCAAGAGGCTCTCTGAGAGGAGGTGAAGGGTCAATGCCAAGGGCCCCAAAACAAGGACACAGGGGGACCATTCTCCAGAGGCAGAGGGGGGAGAAGTGGGGAACAACAAAGGTAGAGGCCGGAAGGGGGGCCCTTTCATGGGGGGGAACAACAATGGTAGACATCCCTCTCGAGGCAGAGGGGTTCCTTCAGCATCCCTGAGCTGCCCCAAATGAGCAGTCTCGGCACAGTACAGGAAGATACCTCCTGTTGCCAGAAGCCTGGCTATCCTTGGGAAAATCAGTCAAGGTACCAGAAATCATTGTATCCTTGTCTTGGATATAATTCACAAGAACAGAATCAGAATTCCCAATTTGATCTCCCACCCTGCTTTTCAATTTCAAAAGCAGCTTTTCAAATAAAAAACAGCCAGCAAAAAGAGCTATAGAGCCAGTGCCAGCAGACCTTTTAAAAGAAAAATACTTCAACATGTGCCAAAGAAACAGATAGATCAGACCAACTAAGATCGGTTCTTAAGAAGTAAGTGTTTTTAGGACGTCAGAAAACACCTGGATCTGATTCCAATTAGTCTCCTACTCAAGAAAAGGGAAACTGGATTCAGCAGTGATCTTCAGAATTTCCCACGCGAATCCTCAAAAGAAAACTGGATCCCAAATAAGATCCCCCCTTCCAGAGGTGGTCTCACAATTCTGTTTTAGGCAGGGCCCTGCTCAGCCCCTCCACCATTGCAATGCTGGGAAGTCAAGGGCCCCTCAGTGGTTTCCACCCACTTTATGTCCTCACATTCCAGTCCTTTGGGTCAATATAGCGCTCCATCACAGCCAGATGCAAAGCAGTGTTAAATGTCCAGTGTCTTCCCTCATTTCGCCTGTCAGGTGTTTGGTCTCAAAAATCTCTCTCCTGCTGCAGCATTAATTGTCGCATTTTAACAATGGTCATGGATGAAACACCAGTGCTGTACACATTCCTGAAACACTAATCTCGTCTTCAAATACAGATACCAAAAATTCTGTATCACTTCTAAAGAGCAACAAGCCAAAACCAGGTTAGTTCTAAGACAATCTGTGAGGTATCACTACTTCTCAACTATGTGCATTCAGTGGATGCTCTTTCCTTCCAGGTCATACAAGGCACTCAATGCTCCACGACCTTCCCAGCCTCCACAGTTCACACCATTATGTGGATGAAGTCCTTTCAAAGCATCTCCTGTGATGCAATCTTCCTTCCAGCTAGAGACACGATTATGGCTCCCGCATCCCTCCAAAAGCATCTCATGTGGTGGATATGATTCCCCCCATCAAACGGGGGCAGGCAAGGGGCAGGAACTCCCCAGCCATGGCAACCAAACGCAGTTTTCCTCCACATAATGGGGCATCAGGGACAACGGACGCAGCCCAAGCAAGGTGCCTCCACCTTTATGACACTGGACAACCTAGTGAGCATAGAGATCAACATGTGGTTTTTCAACAAACAAGGCGGAACCAGATCATACCCCTGTTCCGAGATGTGTCTTTCAGACTAGCTTCTTGCGATTAAGTGAACCCATCAACAAGCAACGCACATCCAGATCTCCAGACTTCTTGTGTCGAAGCACTCAGACTGTGGCAAGAGCAATTCCCGACGCAGAAAGTGGTATCTGCTCTCCTTGGAAGTCAATCTCATTTTTCTTTTCTGTCTTGCCCACGATACTTTTCTTTTCCCTGAAGTAGTCCGTGCATTTAACTCTTCTGATTCTTTACCCAGCAGGCCACATCCAGCAGTGATCTGCGGGACTTGCTTGCATGAGATCCTTTCCTCACTTCTCCTCTTCCTCCCACTGATCTCTCAGAAGCACCCAGCCATCGCTCTAGAGGCCCTCATTATTCCCTTCTGTCTGCAACTCCTCCTTTCCCCTTTCTGTTCCGGAAAATTTTGAAGTATTGGGCCAGAAGGTTCTCTCCACTTCTCTTCCAGCTTACTGATCCATCAGTCGGACTGCCAACATCGTCCCAGCTTGCATTTCTTTCTCCACTCTGCTCCTTCCTCAATTTTCTCAGTGGTCTTCCACTCTGTCCTCCTCTTTCTTGATTCTTTCCCTCCTCTGGAATCTCCTCGAAGATTTTTTTTTTCCTAGTTCAAACGATTTTCATCCTTCCTCAATTTTGACCCTCCTGTTAGTTCACCTTTCAATCTTCCTTTCTCGATTTTCTTGTTTTTTTCTATTCACTCTGTTCAGCTATACGATCTCCATCTTATTTCCCATCCACTCTTTCTACTCCTTTAGTTTCTTCCACTGCCTCCCTCTCATTTCTTGCTGTCATCTCTTCCATGCAAGGGATCTCCATCTAGAGTTTCTTTCTCAGAAAATTTCCTTCTCCCTCCTTCCTAAATTGGTACTTCTAAATCTTAATTTTTTCTTTCCTTTAGGCTAACCACCGCAGCAAGGTTTGTTTTCTTCATTAATCAAAATGGACCTTCTCTCCTGGAGCTGGTTCTGAATCAGAACTTTCTTCAATTTCACTTGTAATCCCCTTTGCATGTTCACTTCCATTTCCTTTTGTTCAGTAAACTTACCTTCTCTCTCCCTGTCTAAAGCAATCAGTTGTTCAATAAGTTTTCCTTATGGCAAACAAACTAATTTCTGGCTACCTTGTCCTCTACTAGATTCTCAACAAAAATTACAACTAAATGCCACTCACCGTTAAGGTGATCCATCTGGATAATTTTTTAAACAATTCAGTTGGGCTGGGATTCCCTCAATGTGGTTCTTACATCTGATCAATGTCCACAGTTTTGGAGGACTGTTTTTAAAACAAGGTACTACATCCACAGAGCTAACAGAGTCACTGAATCTTGTTCATGAAACCTAATCAAAAACAAGCCAAGGGACATCCAGTTCTATAGTTTTCTAGCAGAGTGTTCTTCTCTCATCTTCCCCCTGTTTTGCAGATTGGATTCCCCATTGGGCTCCCCTCCTCTAGCTTCAGCTAGCCACACTACAGGCTTTATGAGCTTCTCCTCACAGAGCTGCAGGGCTACTGCTGTTCCCTGTAGGGCAGATTTGGGCTACTCCTCACACTTTTATTTCCCATTATAAGTTGGATTTGGCTTCTAGGCATAGAGCTAATTTTGGTTCCTTTAGCTTTCTTATGTTCTTCTTAAGGGGGACCATGGTAGTTGTCTTCTTTTCCTGGCCTTCTTTCAGTGTTCCCCTAGGAGCCTCTTTCAACCACACCTAGAGGCTATTCTCTCTTCAACCTCTCTCTTGTTAGAGGTAGGATTCATATATGCTTATTTTGTTATTGTTTCCAGATGTAGGTGTTTCTTCTTCCTGCGTTGGGTGTTATAGGTAGATTCTGTTTTTCACAGTTACATTGTTTCCTTCGTGATATGCTGGGGTTAGTTTTTGAAATGGAAGTGAGATAGTCTTCTTAGCTTGTTTCTGTTAAGAGGAGGGCCTTTTTTCTGGTTTAGATGTTAGGCTTATTATCGCCTTTTGGTTAGCGATACTCAGCTCCAGTACAAGAAGAAACCTAGCATTGTGGGATATAAGGAATACGGAGGCGGTGGAACCAATATTTTCCCTGGCCCTTTTCAAATGCAGTTTAGATCAGTGGATGGGGAATTGCAAATTCACACCTGGGGTAGTGGCCATGTCCCTTATGGACGAGGCAGACTGTAAAATACTCAAGGTATATCCACAAACATGTGCCATCTTCTTGTCCCTTGGGGCCTCGTATTGGGTAAATCGGGCTATACTGGCTAGGCTTGGAAGAGTCCTTAAGCCGTTAGCCTAGTAATCTCCTACGAACCTATGGATAAGGACAAATCAGTACACACTGCATGTCTGGACCTCGCAATGCCATTGAACATCATCCCAAATTTGGGCATTGTAGATGAACTCTCCCAAATTAAATGTAAATCTCTATGAACTCATTGGCTAACAAATTGGCTCACAAATGTTACCCAGAATGGTAAAGTGAGGAAGTCGGCTTTCTTCAAAAAAAACTGTCACTAGTGGTGCACCCCATGGGTCAGTCCCTGGCCCACTCTTCTTTGGCATTTACTTCTAGGGGGTGAAAGCAAATGTTAAGGGTTTATGACTGTCCAAGTTTGCATGCTGTAATCTTTTTTTCAAAGTGCACCAAGGGTCCTCCAAGAGGTCCTTTCCCAAATAAATAGCTGGTGCCAAAACCATAGCCTAAACCTAAATGCTGAAACATGTATAATAGTGTCATTCAGCAAGCTTGACTTCCCTTACGGCTATCACATTGACAATGCACTGAAAGTTGATTCTGTGGTCAGGGTTTTAGGAGCCTATGTTGACAACGAACTGTGTTTGATCACCACATATTCGCTGTTGTAAGGAAGTCCTTTTTCATTGCACTGCTTATATATAAAGGTGTTTGGCATCCAGGTCCAAGGCTGTATTCATTCTGTTGTACTTTGTTCTCCTTAAGTCTGCTTTATTATTGAACATATACTGCCCCTATGTACCAGTCCAATCAGTTGTCACAACTAGAATGCCCACAACTTTTTCAAAGGCCTAAATAAAGCTGTCCAGACCATCTCAACGCTGTGTCCCTCTTTTCAGTATACTAAGATGTTTCCTGTGGCTTATTATAGGACCTCAATACCCCCCCCCCCATCCTGTCAGATATTGTTTATACATTTGTAAGCTCAGTGTAGCATAAAACATGATCAAGGAATCTCTGGTCTCTCTTACAACGTAAACAAAACTTGTTAGAGGCATAGGTATGTATTAACACAAAATACAGTTTCTATAGAGCAAAGTAGTTTTCCTACTGTATTCAAACATTTGTTTGGATGACAGGATGGGAAACAGTAAATGTACCCCTGGTTTAGCACCTTTGTTTCTCATGGAAAGGGGCAATATATTATTGCCTAACATGTACTTGTTCTGCCCTCCTCTCTGTTGTTGTTTCACAAAAAATAAGAGCTGAAAACCTATCTTGGGAATGTAAGGTTAGGATTCTCAAGATCCTGATACATCTGTAGCCTAGTAGGTACCTGTGAACCTTTAAATACACAAAGACACCACTTGATGATAGACGAAGTGAGAAGATACAGGATGATTGTGCGTTTGTCCTTGTACAGCATTATACAGTGACGATTTGTCAGTTTTTGGCCTATGCTGTTTAGGAACAAGGAATTGAATACTTTGCTACCTAAGAGGCTACAAATTTCTTATAAAAGGGCTAGAAATCTAAGGGATATGTTTGTACATAACCAGTTTGAATTACCTATGGCGGGGATCAGCAGAGAAATACCAACACCTATGGGTACTATACCATGTAATAGATGCTCTGCATGCAAAAATGTGGTTAATAGTTTCAAGCATATTAATGGACAATATTTTTCTGCCACAGGCAGTTTTAGTTGCAATACATGTGGGGGTTATATATTCCCTAAAGTGTACTTGCAATAAATTTTATATTGGTGAAAGTAGAAGGAGTTTTAAAGTGCGTTTTCAAGAGCACTTAAGAGACATAAAAAATGCTAAAATAGATGGTCCTTTAGGCAGTCATTTCTTGATTTTCATGGTTCCAATCCCAGTCACATTTTGGGTTGTGTTTTGGAAAAAATTGAGGTATCTTTGGGGGAATTGGTTAGTTTAGATAGCAAACTGCATAGAAAGGAAACCTCATACATCTTTAAAATTTAATAGTCTGGAACCATCAGGGTTAAATAAAGATTGCAACTGGAAGTATGTAGTTTAATTTAATTAACAGTGGGTGTGACTTGTAAATTTTATCTGTATATTATCATGGTGTCTTTTATATTTTTTTTACTCTTTGAAGGCTGAATAGCCAAGGCGCTAAGCAGTAAATGTCTTGGCTTGTTCGTTGTTGATGGCATTTCTCTTACACAGTGAGTGCAGCCTGTAGGTGAGTGTAGTGACTTTTTTCCTGAATTTTGCTAGAAATGTAAGGTTGTTTTTCAACATTATAGCTGTGAGTAGGTAGGGATCAGCAGGAGGGCTACATTGCAGTTAGACTGCTCTGTTTTGTGCTGTTCATGTCGCAAAACTTGCACATACTCTTTCATTTACGGTCGCTGACTAATAAAGATGCAACAAATCTGAATCGTATCCTTATTATGATGTTGGCACATCCGAACTTAACCTTTCAAAACGCAACGAGTTTTAGTCTTGTAAAATGTCACGGAAAGTACTGATTTGATAAGCATAGATGACATGCACATATTCCAAATACTGTAATTTCTTTCCACATGATGTGTAATATGTTACATAATATATGGTCAATTTATCTTATGTTTTATGAGAAAGCATTGTTCTTTGCTTACATGTGGCTTTTTACATAGCATTAAATTAGGATATGTTTGGCCAATAGAAGTTGACAGAAATTGCAGCATTTCTAAAATATTGTTTAAAACAAAGTTAGACCTAATTAACAGCAATGAAAACCTTAAGACTGTTGTTGCAACATAATACCTTAGAGTCTAATATATATATATATATATATATATATGTGATATTTTCAGTCTGTTTAATATAAACTGCATTAAAGTTGAAAATGTTCTCATTACATTTTAAAGTGTAGCTAGCTGTTCTGTGTTACTACATTTTATTAAGTAGGTGTTCTGAACGTTCCATTAGAATTTGTAAGTAGAGGCAGTACTAGTCCCAAAGAGCCTATATTTGAGGCAGGACCCCCCTGGAAAGCTGCCATTAGAAAAGGAGTTAAGCCTTGAGTTCACTATTGTTCGTTTCCTTGTCTTTGTGTCATCAAATCTGGAGAGACGTCTCCTTCCAGCAAGAAGACCAAGAGGCGACACTGTAGTTACCATATTGTTACTATATTGTATCTGGCCTTGTAGCAGTAAGTGTTCAATCCTGACTCTACAGCTCACAATAAATGTTTGATTTGTGACATAGGCACCTGGGGAACCAGACATGGAGGTGAGCTTGAGTGGTCAACACCAGCATACTCATCCTAGAGAATAGGGAGGCTGATTAGCCAGCTGTGTTGGTGACACCTAGTGGTGGCTAGAAATATTGACTGCCTGCTGTGACTGCATTAACTTGTAGTGCATTGGGCAGTGGACTTTGATGCTAAGTTGGGGAACAGGAAGTGTATGTGGGAGCATGCACACGTCTTCTCCCAACCAGACCGCTAAAGCAAGTCTGCAGGCAACTTAGGATTAAATTGCTGTTGTGGGATCTGCTGGTTGACCCACTCCGTACCACCCTACTCCCACCCCTGGGGAGGGGTCAGCTGGTTAACCCACTCCGTAACACCCTACTCTCACCCTGGGGAGTGGATGCCTGGTGGGCTTTTCAGAGCAGGACTGAATGAGACAGAGGGCTCTTGCTTAGGTTGGCAATGCTTGGCTTCTGTTCCTTCAGAATGAATAAGTTGTTTGGTTGCAGGTAGTTGAAACGTATATCATGATCCCCCAAAGGTGGTGAAGGGGGTTATTAAAAAAAAAAGTTGCCATATTGCAGGTGGTTGGGATGGGATACTTTTTGCAAGCCGTCCTACTTCCCCTGAACAGTGTATGTAGAAAGGTTTGAGTACAGGAGCCCTGGATGAATGTCGATTGTCTGCTTGAAGTCTTCCACACCCTCCCTTAAGGAAGGAAGGGGAGGAGAGTTGTCAGACATTTGGTTATTCTTGTTTGGGATAGTGAGGCAGCATTTGATGAGGTCATTCATGTTTAAGGAGATTTTTTTTTTCCGTCATTCTGAGAATAAAATACTGAGCAGTAGAATTTTTTTCCTAAAAGTAAAATGATATTTTGGTTCTACTCCTACATTTGTTTTTCTTTTATTTCTTTTCTGACTATACAAATAAAGATCTATTCTTCTCTTCATGGTATTTATTTGAATTTGTTTATTACGTCATGTTTTCTAATTATGTTCTGCATTGTCTGCTTGCTGCAAAGTGTTGCTGAGTTTTGCCACAGCAGTTATACTGCTGATTTCTTTTATTCCCTAATGCTGTGCTGTCTAAAGCAAACATTACTTATCCCATGATCAGAATAGCTTGTCAGCCTGTGTTGTGTTGTCTTGGAAAAGGTTTCATTGGACTGTTTCCATAATCCTGTTTAGTTTATTGCTATGGGGTTTAATAACAGATGAGGGAGAAGTTGTTCAGAAAGATGTACTGGGAGAGAATGTCATAGGTTTTCTTGACTTCTCACGTTCATATCTGGTGAACAGACTTTGAGAGAGATGAATAGTGGGTTTACACCAGTTTAACATGTGAAAAAGGAGTTGTAGCGAGTCTGCCTAGGCTGATTGTGACATTGGTAACTAGTATATTTTTCACTGAGGGTATGTTCTTTAACATGTAATTTATTCCTAGAGTCTGCTGAAAAGGAGATGCACTCAGTCCTCTTGTAGATATCCATGTCCGTTCTCTGTTGGCATTCATGTCGGTTATAAGTTGTTTTGTCTTCATATGCAGTTTTGTCGCCTAGAGAACTTGAGACGATGCGGGAGCATTGTGCCTTATCATGACTGAATCAAATGAGACTCCACTGTTAGACATTCAGACCCTTCCCCTATGATAGTGCCGCTTCAGAGCGGTGGGGGAAGAAAATCATTTATTACCATTTCTTGTAAAGGGCTCAATCTAGTCGAGTTCCACTTAGACATGGTAAGGTTATATGTGACGAGGTGTAATGATTTTGCCTATAATAAGTTTAAAACAAGGGCCTTCTCTCTTGATAGCTGCTAATCTGATAATAGTTTGTCTAGTATTGTAGCTATAATATAGGAAGCGGCGCACCTTTGAAGTTCCCAGTGGAAAATGTCATTGAATGTACCTTGTGGGAAGACCATTTCGACTACTTTATCCAGCTTTTAGTTGTAGTATCTGCTAAATCTTTACCTTTGCTCAGCCTTATTTTTTTAAACCACTGAAGCTTTTCTTCCCAAACTGTTAGAAATTGTTTACATCTTTTTACTTGACTTCAAGGCATGTTTCATGTTTGCATTCCGGGTGGGGTTCAGAACATGTTGCTTTTAAGTCTGGAAAAGATGTCTTGCTCTTGTGGACAATGCAATTAAAATGACAGGCCTGTACGTGTGACGAAATCCGGTAGGTGTTGACATTTTGTTTAAACTTTGCATAATGTGTAATGGTAGAGTTGCCTTTGCTCAGGTTTTTAAGAATAAAATGTTACTGCAGTGTGTGTAAGGGGAAGTAATTGTACTACATAAGTTGCTGTTACCATGGAACATCCCGAACTGTGAAAACCCATAAAAAACACAGAATGGGAATTACCTAAGAAGGACGAATGATCATCATTCGAGAAGATAGCTGCCATTTGATTGAAAAGTTGCTTGTGAATATACAGTTATGGGAGGAAAAAAACTAAGTGAAAATTGATGCTGTGCTATGTTTATGGGTTTTAACTTAACTTCTCCAGATAACCGCATGTCCTGGAGTAGTTCAGTCTTATTTGTTAGACATTCATTCAGAAATTGCATTGCTCAAACCACAAAAAAAAAGTCTGGGTTATTGTTGCTGTTTTGCCTGGTACAACACGACAGTTTTCAGCTGTAAGCCTGCCTAAGTGTGTGTGGGAGAGGTGAGGGATGGGCAGGTTTGGCATTGTATTAATCTGTGTCTGAGAAGATTTGCCAACATTGTAAACTGATAAAGAAAATTAACAGCCATCTTTAAAAAAGGTTGTTGTGTGGACAAACTTGTACATTTCAGCATGCCATGTAATGTACCATCTCACAGGTGTTGGATTTTGCTACCTGTTGTGTTTAGTGTATGTTAATGTGGCTTAAATGATGTATTTGTCATACCGATGGCAAGACAGTCCACTAATGGTTGTTTTACGCTGATGTTGAATATACAGCCAGACTACACCGAAGGCATTATCTTGCACATTTAAAACAATCCAGCAAGAAAGTATAAGAAATTAACTTAAAATTGATTTATAGGCGATAATGCCTCATGAAGCTTACATTTTATTATCAGTACGTAGTGATCATTTCTGTGATGAGAGAAGATCCAAAAAAAAAAAAAAAAAATGAACCAACAAAAATCTAATTCATGAGGAGTGCTACTGGCGACTTGAGTATTCCCAAGTACAGCCTGTGATGAGCTTTGGGAGGGATGGGAGAAGAATCTTTTCTTAGAATACATCATAAGAAACTTCATTGACGAGGCTTTTAACTTGACCAACAAAGTGTGGAACAATATGCAAAGTAAAATCACTTTCAGTACTTTTTAGTTTGACATTTATTGCCTTAATGCAGCCCCTGTGACCTCAGGTTTACTAGCACATCTGATTATACAGAGAGAGAGAATGTGTGTGTGATTGATTTTAGATTTCTTTGCTTACCAGGAAAGGATGTCTGAGCCTACTCGTATCCCTTTTCAGCAGCGGTACAAGGAGAAAAGCTGCAGTTGTAACAAAAACAAAAAGAGTGAATAATACATTTAGTATAGAAGGACTGTCGTATTCTGGTGTCACTCAGTTTTTGTATAGATAGAAAGGCAGCTTCATTGTTATCACAATCACAGTGGCAACATGTGCAACTTAAAGGTAGTTGTCAGATGGAATTTTATGGAAGCACTTGAGGTGCGAGTTAGAGACCAAGGTTGGCTTAACCATCCTGAAGGTAGTTTGACCCATTACATGACTGCCACCTGCAGAATATTAGGTGGTGCAGTACTAGGTATGTGTAAAAAGATGCATTCTACTTGGTTAAAGTGTTTTAGGCCCTGTTTCAACCAGCAGAAAACTGTGTACCTTCCAGGAGGATGACCAATTGATGAGTGGTCTTTACCTTCCCAGACACACACAGAGGAGCTGGTAAAATGGGGAAATGAAGGGGCAGTTGAGTGTCTGGGGTTACGGATGGAAAAAAGTACAACAATTTTAGTGCATCTAACGAAAAAAATGCGGATGGGTCTAAGCCATAAAACCACATGTCGTAATCAAAACAAGTACCATTTAAACAGTGAAATATAATGTATACATGCTGATTAAAGCCCCCTTATTATCTGGGTTTGTTTAGCATATGTGATGTTCTGTCAGTAAGACTGTAAAATCAGTTACGGTAAAGCAGTGTCCCTGAAATTAGTTTTAGGCTTAGACAAAAAGAAGAAAGACATTCATGGGCACATGTTGTTAATGATAGCTACAGGTCTGACTTTTGCAGCTGTTACGGTTAGCTCTGAAACATCTACTGCTATATTAAAAAGCACACTTCTTGCTCTCCCAGTGTTTGCAGGAAAAAACAGTAACATTGAAATGAAAGTTAGAGCTCCCCGTGGCAGACTACATCTAGCAGCTAACGGAAATTTATGACATGAAATAGTCATGATGTGGAAAGCAGGAGAACTGTCAAATGAGAGGACCCCTTGGGATCTAGAAGAGTATTGAAACGCTTCTACCAAATGAATGTAGTAGCATGTAGGTGACTTAGGTGCAAGTGTGATGGGCCTCTCTTTTTCCCTGGGGTCAGTAATTAAGGAGCCTCAATCCTCACCACTGACACTGGTGAGAGATGATCACTAAAACAGGGATGGATTTACTCAGTATTTTCAAATGCAGCTCTGCATCAAGCACAATTTCCCCCAAGAGCATTTCCAAGTGACTGACACACCTACACCTGGCTATTTGATTTTCACACACACAATCCTGGGAAAGGCTGGAACAGATTTACTAGCTTTGCCCTCTTATATCCAGACAAAAAGGTAACGATGCTGCCACCAGCCAGTCACTGTCAGGCTCTTACAAAGGTATCCAATTATACTGAGTAAGATCAATATTAACATAAATAATAGTGTAACCCAAGCAGCAAGTCTTTTCGAAGTGGCCAAAGTGTCACTAGAATAAGCACAAGTACTCTCAAGATGTTAAAAATAATCTTTAAAAGACCAGCCTCAATAAAAGGTCTAAAAATATTTAGTAATAAAAATAGAAAACATGAGGATATTAAATATGCAACTGCAGTAAACATCAGAGATTGTCACAGGAGAAATAAAATAACACAGTTGGACATATTCAAGCAGATGCAGAAAAAAAAAATACTTGACTAATCTCAGTGTAATTCCTGACCGTTTAAAGAACGGTTACCTAACTTAATTCAGCAAGGCAAGATGAGATGCTGAGAAGCTTGACTACAACTGAACTGACTATGATAACTGTCACAGATTTTTTTTTATATCGGGTTCCAAAAAAAAAAAAAAAGGCTGATCTGCGAGTTCCATCCCCTCAGTGCTGTTTCTAGAATGACATCACATTTGATTACATGACTCTGGTAGAGAACAGTCTCAGCGCTTTTCTAAGATATGTTGCAGTATTTGAAAACTGTAGAATTCTTTGTTTAAACATAAACATTTAATCAGTTAAAGTAACACTGCTGATACATTTTCAACATAAGCATCTGTTCAAGTCAGTGTGATAGTTTTCTAAATAATTTTCTGTAATTTAACTGTTTACAAAACTCCAGCTAACTATGATGGTATATGTTCCACATTCACTGCCCTATTCTCCCTGGCACAGATGTCAGTAAATCACATTGTTACAGAAAGAAGCAATTTTGGGAACACCTCTAATTACCTTTGTGCCCGGAGACTAGTATGCACATAAAAAAGCCCAACTGATGGACAAAAATAGTAGTCAAGTGTTTAATTTGAGAATCAACCATGTTGTATATAGATGCTCTTTTTTGGCAGTATCACAAAATGTCAGGCGTAGTATGCGATGGAAGGCTGCCAATGAAGCTGAAAAGTAAGATATACAAAACAGTGGTGTGACCAAATAAAATGATTTATTGGCAACTGTTGTCACATGATTTATAATGCTGCTTTTTTTTCAGTTTAATGTAGGCCAATTTAAAATATTTGAATTATTGAATAATTGAAATATTGAATACAATTTTGAATTATTGAAAAAAAGTTGGTTGCAGGAAATATAGTGGTACACACCAGTCAGTTCATTGTTAACTTGTGTTTTTGAAACTGTGCATACCAGGGAATGGACGAGTGTGACTGATTCTGAATTTATTTTAGAATAAAGTTTTTTTTATTTTACTTGCCTATATAATAAGTTTGTTAATCGTGTGATCTGATCCTAAGACCCCTTTCAGTCACTTTCTGGGCCATAGGCAATTACAGACTCAAAGTATTTGAAATACACATGTAACATAAAAAAAAAAAAAATCACATTAACATTAAACGGTATTAAAAGTTAATTACTTCTTCACATATTTTAAGTATAAGGTACATTTATTTCCAAATAAGTACTTAATAAAGTGAAACATTGGTAGATCCCTGGGTGACAGTAGAACACCAGTAGCATAATGAATCTTGTTACTTTAAACAAGGTGGAAAATGACATGCATTCATTACCCACACCCAGTCTTGGGTTATTGCTTAATGCTGCATTTACCCATGTTTGGTGAGGATTGATCTTGAGAATGAAGCTCAAGTGATCAAACAAAGGTAATAATGGGGTAAGTCCAGCATTACTCAGCCCCAGTCATGGGTTATTGCTAGTATTCAGTGACGTTATTTAAGAAAGATGTTGCTCACATTTCTTAAGTAATGTCTTTGTAAAATGGTGGTGTAGTGTTCCTCCACATTGTTTCCCTAAACTTCAAAGTTTTCTGATGTACAGTGTATGCATATAGGACTTACGTCCCCACCCTTGCACCATATATTGGTGCCGCTCAACACTCAAAAAAAGAATATTGGTTGCCCTTTTTTCTCTTTTAGTAAAAAAAAAAAAAAAAAAAAAATGGACATTCTCCTAATATCTGGATAGTTCAAAGGTACGATAGTCTGCCAAGACTGAGCAGAAATACAAAGAAAATCGGGTGCATTTCTGTTTCTTTAGATGTTAATCGTGCATACAGCTGCAGTCATAAGAGATGGGTTGTCCTGCCATCAGGCGGGTCCTCGGTCAGCCGAATTCCAAAGTCTAGGTCCGGCGTCTGTTGTCGTCGCTTCTTCCCTGACGTCAGTGCGGCAGGGGTATAAAAGAACCAGCCGACGCCATTTTCTTTAGTCTTTCTTGCCGCGCGGTGCCCGAAGCAGAAGCAGTTCGCAAGTGCCGGTCGGCCAGCTCCTGAGATTTACGAAAATATTTCAGCCGAAGTCTTCTTGAAAGCTAAGTACCCCGTTGGGGAAACTTTTCTTGCCTCAGACCGATGTCAGACAAAGTTAATAATTGCATTTCATGTGGGAAGCAAATACCGCATAAGAATTTCCATTCCTTGCTTAGGCCCAGACCACGACGTCTCGGCCTGTCGTTTCTGTGCTAGATTCAACAAACGCACTATTAAGCATCGGGCGGAGTTCGCCCAACACTATTTTGGTTAAAATTGAATTACATTATGTCGTCGGATACTCCGACTCCAGTTTTGAGTAAAAGACGCAAAGATAAGGACCGACATACGAGGTCCGCGACTTCTACCGACACCACGCTAAAGCCGGCTACAGGTGCTCCGGTTCTCAGCGAGGTGCCTACGCAGCCCCTGAGTACCGATGACGCTTGTTTAGCGGTGTCTTCTGTGCCCGAGGTCGCAGGCTCCTCGGCCCCCACTCCGACTACAGATACCAACACTCTTGGCAGGGAAACTCAGAGTTTAGACAGGCCTGCCACCTCTCAAGGTGTCTTCAGGCCTTCCTCTTTTTCCATTAAGGCTTTCACAAAATCTAAAGCAACCATGAAAACTAAAAGACAAGCTCCACAGAGCCCCTCTCAAGGCCCCATGCCTAAAAAACAGATGCTCAAAATGGCTGAGGATTTGATTACTCTTATCAGGGGTTCTTAACCCCCCTCGGACAAAAGGCCCAGATTGGAGGAAGGACTACCCTTCCTCAGACCAAGCCTTTATTACCTCAGAACATTCTGAGGACCAGGAATATTCATATTCCCCCTTTGAAGATTCTGATGCTGAGGAGTCCATTCCCTCAGTCTCCCCCTGTGAGGACTATTCTTTTGGGGAAACCTTACATACCTTGAGGGAACACTTTCACTGGGAAGGCCAAGATTACTCAGATTCCAAGAAAAGGCTCAGGGATTTTCTCTTGCTTCCTCAGCACAGGCCTCTGGCTATCCCTCCTGTCTTGGATATATTAGATGATGTGTACACAGAAGCCAGCCTCAACCTAGATTCTTTACCTCCAGCTCCTGTTAAACCTGACAGGTATTACCGGGTTCCTGATTCACACCAATTCCTATACAAAAGCCATGCTGCTGACCCAGAAACTATTTTACAGGGTCCCAAGGGAATTAAGGCCTGTACTGCTAAAAACCCATTACCTTCAGAGAGAGATTCCAGAGCTTTGGAAAGGTGGGGGGAAAAAGGTGTACACCTCGGCCACTTTAACCATGAGGGCATTAAACTGTCAGTTCCATATGTTTATGTATCAACAGTTTTTGTTATCTCAGTTGAAAAGCAAAATGGCACAACCTGAACAACCAGATTTAAAGGAGTTGCAGGATTTGTTGCATAGTACAGAGCAAGTGGGTAAGCATACCTTGCAATGTGGTTTTGATGCTTTAGAGGCCTCATGTAGAGCTGCTGTTACAGGGTCTGTCATACGTAGACATGCTTGGCTCAAAGAGCAAACCTTACCAGATCATGTTGAAGCTAAATTACTAGATGCACCTCTTCAAAAAGATGTATTGTTTGGTGTTAAAGCTGAGGAGGTACTAAAGAAAATGGAGGAAAAGGCAAGATCAATGCAAGCAGTGAAAGATTTCCTACAGGTACAACCTCCACGTTTCAGCAGAAACTGGCCTTCAAAAAATTGGTCCTTTCCAGCCACGGGCAGACCTCAAAGAGGTAGATACAGGTGCCCGAGGGGTAGAGGGCAATCTCAAGGATCATTTACAGCCAGACAATGGCAAGCACTTACACCAAGAGGTGGAGAAGATAGATCACAGTCATTCAGAAAGCAGACACAATGACTTTCCCCTTTGCATGCCAAGCAAAGCTTTAATGGCAGCACCTTTAGGTGGAAAACTGGCATTATTTTCAAAAAATTGGCATATTGTCACAAAAGACAAATGGTTCCTGGACATTATAGATGGAGGCTACAGATTCCACTTTCACACCCTTCCAAAAATGAGAGGCATGCCAAACCTGCCAGAAAATCAAAGGGCAGAGGCACAAAAACAAATTTCAGCTCTCATGGACATGAAAGCTATTCAAGAGGTACCTGCAAAAGAACAGGGTCAAGGTTTTTATTCCAGACTATTCCTGGTACCAAGGAAGGACAAAGATTGGAGACCTATTTTGGACCTATCCATCCTAAACACATATTTACTCGTACCAAAATTCAGGATGCTCACATTACAGCAGCTTCTTCCCATGCTGGGCAAGGAGTCTTGGCTGGTAACGTTGGACCTCAAGGAGGCATACCTGCATGTCCCTATCAGACAAGATTGCAGAAGATACCTCAGATTTCTTGCAGGTTCAACCCATTATCAATTCTCTGCATTGCCCTTTGGCTTATCTACTGTGCCCAGAGTGTTTATGAAATGCCTGGCATCAGTAATTGCCTTCTACAGACTTCAAGGGATACAAATATACCCATATCTGGACGACTGCTTGATCCAAGCGGACAGCAAGCACATACTTCTGAAACACCTGGCGTTTGTAATAAAATTGTTGAACTTTCTGGGATACACAGTCAACAAAAAGAAATCAAAACTAATACCCTCTCGAGCAATAGTTTTCCTGGGTGCCAGCTTGAATACAAACACCCAGATGGCCTTCCTCACGCCAGAGAAGCAAGGACAACTATCTCAATACTTCAGAAAAAAATGGCAACCTTCACCAGGCTGACTGCAAGGAAAGTCCTGCAGGCTCTGGGATTCATGGCATCTTGCATCCTGCTGATCCCATGTGCAAAGCTGCATATGAGGAAACTTCAATGGTACCTAAAAAACTTATGGTCTCAACACAGCCACAGTTTGGAAACAATTATACCACTCATTCCATGTCTTCAAAAGGAATTTCTGTGGTGGGCTCAAGCATGCCAAAGAAACATAGGTCTCCCCTTCTGCATGCCTCAAGCAAATCAAATCATCACAACAGACGCCTCGGACTACGCCTGGGGGGCACACATGACAGATCAGTGCATTCAGGGCAAATGGTGCCAAAAGGAGAAGCACCTACACATCAATCAAAAGGAAATGCTAGCAGTACAAAATGCTATTATGGCCTTCAAAGACCTACTGCATCCAGGCCAGCTATTGATAAGGACAGACAACACCACAGTGATGTGGTACATAAACAAACAGGGAGGAACTCATTCATACCCCCTGTACAGACTAGCCATGTCCCTTTGGAACACGGCTCTGGAATTGCAAATCCAACTTCAAGCACAATTCCTGCCAGGGAAGGAAAACACGCTGGCAGACAACCTAAGCAGAAATATGACAGATCCACACAAATGGAAGTTGCATCCTCAAGTTATCGCAAAGATAGTTCAGGCATGGGGTTGGCCAGACATGGATCTTTTTGCTACCCACAGAAATTACCGATTGAAGAAATTTTGCTCAAGGACCTATCATCCACAGGCCTGGAAAGTGGACGCACTTTCTTTCAATTGGACAACATTGACAGTCTATGCCTTTCCACCTCTTCCTCTGCTGCCCAAAGTTCTATTAAAAGCCAGAGCAGAGAGGCCAAAGATGATTCTCATTGCTCCAGACTGGCCAAGACAACACTGGTATCCACTCCTGAAGAGCCTGACGCATTCCCCACCATGGACTCTGCCTCTAGTGCCTCTTCTGTTGACCCAGCACAACTTCAAAACTCTTCACAGTCAGCTGAAAACCCTCAGTCTAGCCGCATGGAGGATTCCTTGATTTCCCAACAGACCCTCCTCTCCAAGGAGGTGCAGGATGTTATCTTGGAGGCCAGAAGACCTTCTACTAGAAAAGCCTACTCCGCCAAATGGAAACGGTTTTGTGCCTGGAATCAGAAAAAGGGCCAGAATCCTTGGGTACTAAATTTACCTCAAATATTACAGTACCTAGCTGAGATGTTAAACAGTGGACTTTCCTTCTCCTCCATCAAGATCCATGCTTCAGCCATTTCTGCACAATACAACACTGATCCTCCTTTATTCTCTCATCCTCTCTTAAGACAGTTCCTCAGAGGGGCTAAGAATATAAAACCCTCAAGGAAACCACCAGTACCTGCTTGGGACCTCAACTTCATTTTAGAAAAACTGACCCTGCCTCCATTTGAGCCAGCTGCTTCAACAGAACTGCAGTATTTGTCATGGAAAACAGTCTTCCTTCTGGCTATCACCTCAGCACGCAGAGTTTCGGAACTACAAGCCCTCATGGCTGTGCAACCTTTCATCATTTTCCATCAGGACAGAGTTTCCTTACGAACTAACCCTTCCTTTATGCCAAAGGTAGTATCCAGTGTAGCCTTGAATGAGACTATCCACTTACCTAACTTTTATCCTAACCCACAAAACAAAGGGGAAATACTACTACATTCCTTGGACATTCACAGACAACTTCGTTATTATTTGGACAGGACAAAGCCATTCAGAAAAATCAGAGCAACTCTTTGTGTCCTATGCTACAGGTGCTCAAGGAAAGGCTATTTCCAAACAGACAATCTCAAAATGGATAGCCCACTGCATACGCTTTTGTTACTCATTTCATGGAAAAACTGTACCTACAAGCATCAGATCTCACTCCACAAGGGCCACAGCTACCTCTGGAGCTTTCCTCTGGGGTTTCCTACCAAGGACATTTTGGAAGCAGCCACTTGGAGTTCAGTGCACACTCTCTCCAAGCACTATCACCTTCCACTTTACTCTAAATCTAGAGCGGGCTTTGCCACAGCAGTCTTGCAGGGCATCCTTGCTGCTCCTAGTTCCACTTAGTGCCTGCCACCCCTTTTTAGCTTTGGGATTCTACCCATCTGTTATGACTGCAGCTGTATGCACGATGAACATAGTACAGTTTTGTACCTACCATAAATGTAGATGTTCGAGTGCTAATACAGCTGCAGTCCAGGTTTCCCTCCCTCCATCCCCTCTTTGGGACAGGCCTTATGACAAACACCTCCTCATACAACCTGATTGGGGTATTCTTTTATGGTGTATTTGCTTGCTAACTACTGTTTTTTGATTATATTACATTGCATTATTACATAAGTTTATGTTTTGCCTTCCTTCTGGGGGCACCTGACATCTGGGGCAAGAAAAACTGAAGAAAATGGCGTCGGCTGGTTCTTTTATACCCCTGCCGCACTGACGTCAGGGAAGAAGCGACGACAACCGACGCCGGACCTAGACTTTGGAATTTGGCCGACCAAGGACCCGCCTGACGGCAGGATAACCCATCTGTTATGACTGCAGCTGTATTAGCACTCTAACATCTACATTTATGGTAGGTACAAAACTGTACTTTTTGCAGAATGTACCTGATTTTTCTTGCATTTGGTTTGCTCTCTATAACGTGTATCAGTAGAAAAGTCTGCCCACTAAGTGATATGTCACCAGCCGGACTCTCTTCTATTAGTATATGCTCAGTTTGTAACAGGCACACTGGTTGGGCTGACCAGTCAGCAGGCAAGGGAAAGCTACTCTTGTCTGTCCTGGCACAAGGTAGCGGGGAATATCTCTCTGCTTAGCCAGACTGCTTTGTCTGTCCCTAGGGAGGTTTTTCCTGGCAAAAAGAAACAGAAACTTTGTTGTATATCTGCTCCTGTCTCCATCCCTTTGGACAGCAATGTTTTTATTGGGATTAGCTCACTTGAGGTTAGGTCAGTCTCCTGACCCTTCAAACACATCTGTTTCTGGTTAGAGAAAGAGACTCTCTTCATTTTTGAAGAGGTTTATGAATATGACACACACACACACTGATTGTGAAGGGATAGATTCTCTCTCGTATCCTCAGGTTTCTGATTCAGATTCTGAGGAGAGCATTGCTTTGACCAATCACTCTGAGGGATTCTCTTTTTCCTGAAACTGTTTGTAGAATGCGTCGGTTGTTTCAGTGGGGGAACATAAAGACAGTACACCTTCACTAAAATTATAATTCATTGGAACTACATTTCCCTAAACCTTCTACAGTCCCTCGTCCTTTCAGCACTGGTGGATATTTTTCTCACAGACTGTAACTTGGCTGGCAGCCAGCCTGCTGCCCCAAGAAAGATTGTATAAAGTTATTTAATGTTATAAGTTTTTATATCAGGACATGAGTGGTGAGGCTTCAGCCGTACCTCATTCAGACTCTCCTTGGGATGGCAGTGTAGCCAGAATTTGCAGCTATGTCAGGTATGCAGTTGAAGAATTACATGGCAGGTACAGGAGACCTGAGGTAGGAGGGAAGACTTGTATTTCAGCATTAGTATTTAGCAAACTCATTTCTGCTCTTTTGTTAATTTAAACTAGCACAGTAATAATTATTACTATGTTCGTTATATTTTGCATTTTAAAGGAACACATTATTTTTAATTTATTTATTGCTTAAATTTTTGTTAAAGTTTTATTTAAATTTTTACAACAATTGCATAGAACTAATATACATACTGTGTACACTGTATACAGAAAGTACCAGAAGAATCAACGCTGGTGAAAATGTAACTGCAAAATATCTCCGAGTATTCAGCCTGTTACTATTGATGACATATTTTTAAGATTTTTAGAGGAGGCTGTAAATCAGTATTTTGAGTACTTTAGTCCATGGAGAAGTAAATAGAAATTTAGGAAAAATGCTATTTTTCTTGGTGGAGATTTATTTCTGAATACTTGTAATGTAGACAGGAGATTTTCAAATGTTGGTGACGGTAACTTCCATCTCTTTGTTATATTTTTTTTCTTTCCACAGCAAGGATGATCCATAAAATATGTTTTTCCATATTAATTTGAAAGTTCTCAAGAGTGTTAAATAATATCGATTATTTAGTACAAAGTTCTCTGACCACAAGTCCTAAAGAAAATTCGCTATCTTCCAATAGACTGCTAAAAGTGAGCATTCATAGAACATACATGACCAATCAGCCTTGCAAAACTGTTAACATCTCCAACATTGGATATTCTTGCCAGTAGTAAATATAGATAGTTTACATGGTGTTAAAAAGCTCATTGTAAAATTGGCCAGGTGAGTTAGTTGCCAGATTATATCCATTACCAGGTGCGTTAGTTGCCAGATTATATCCATTACCAGGTGCGTTAGTTGCCAGATTATATCCATTACCAGGTGCGTTAGTTGCCAGATTATATCCATTACCAGGTGCGTTAGTTGCCAGATTATATACATTACCAGGTGCGTTAGTTGCCAGATTATATACATTACCAGGTGCGTTAGTTGCCAGATTATATACATTACCAGGTGCGTTAGTTGCCAGATAATATACATTAACATTTTTGGTGCTTTCCTGGAATGGCAGACATTATTTATTTAATGAGACTTGCTTGACTCCCTTCAACTCTGAAGTGTATTTAATTCTTACAGACCACAGGTTAAAATGCACTTACTGAGCTAATTACATTTTCTGCCACCTTAAAGTAGAGCATGAAGGCTACATTGTGACTTGTGTTAGAGTTTTACATTAATGAAGATAACCGGTGTCCCATTCTGAATTCTCTCTCAGCTTTTTGAATGGCTGTATCTTGCCTTTTAACCTCTTCTTCTAAAATGCTTTCAAACTGACTTTGACAAATGCCCATATGTTGTCCTGTGCAAGTTCTGTTACTATACGGCATGAGTTCAGAGCTTTACTTTGTATATTTGCAGGCAAGAAAATTACTCTGTATTGTTAGAGCGGATGTATAGCTGTCTCCTTCTTTGCTCAAGAATCGGGTACAGAGCCAAAATCTGAGACATTTCTTAAATATTGGTCTAATACACGCAAGGTTAATAGAACAGCAGGTCTATCATCAACGTGCATTTTTCTGAACAATAATTGCTTCATGGTAGACACTGTTTCATTGACACTTCACTTATCTCTGGCTCAGCTGGAAAACAAAAACTGTTATGTGCACATGTTCTGCGTAGACTTCAGCTCTACATTCAACACGGTTATCCCTCAGCATCTGATAAAGAAACTGGTTCAACTAGGTATCACCACCCCACTGTGCAGTTGGATACTAGACTTCCTCATAAATAGACCCCAGACAGTATGACAACATCGTTATGAACACTGGGGTACTACAGGGTTGTGTCTTGAGCCTCTTGCTGACCAATGACTGCGTCGCCAGGTACATTTTGAATCACATAATTAAGGTTTGCAAATGGCACAACAGTTGTGGGTCTCATCAGCAATGTTGATGAAGCAGCCTACTGAGAGGAGGTTAACCAACCAGTTGTGTGGTGCGACAAGAGTAATCCGGCATTGAATGTGAACAAGACCAAAGAGATAATTGTTGACTTCAGAAGAACCATGGAGTGTACCCTCCGCTCACAATCCACAGAGAAATAGTGGAGTGGGTAAAAAGCACCACCAAGTTCTTAGGGGGTACATATTGCGGAGGACTTGTCATGGTCCATAAATGCACTCCATTGTCAAGTGGGTGCAACATCATCTCCATTTTCTGTGAAGAATGAGAAGAGCAAACCTTCCACCTCCTGTTCTCGCAACCTTCTACAGGGGCAATATAGAAAGCATCTTGTCAAACAGTCTCTCGTTACGGTATGGAAACTGCTCTGCTTCGGAAGTCTCTCCAGAGGGTGGTGAAAGCTGAGAAAATTGTTATGACCACTCTTTCATCTATTCAGGACTTGTACTTGTCTTGATGTCTCAGCAAAGCCACTGAAGTAGTCAGGGATTTCACTCACCCTGCCCACGGACTGTTTTCCTTCCTATCATCTGGCCAGCGCTATCACAGTGTGCGGCTCAAAACCTCCAGATTCAGTTAGAGCTTCTTTTCACAAACCATCAGACTGCTCACCTGTACTAATAACATGCATGATGATGGCCATCAGGTGCAGCAGAGATCTATGTTGATGAAAAATCGTATTTTTGTGCAATAACTCAAATGCTAGTCTCAGCTCATATTTTGGTGCAGTAAACCCCAACCAATGTAAAACTAGCTTTCTTGTACAATACTGACACTGTTGGAATTCTGTGCAATAATGTACAGTTTAGATTTGTAAAATATTTTAGGTGTTGTGTGTAATGGTTTGCTGTGATGTTGTGGTGTAATGCCTGTTATAATGTTTCTTGTGATGTTTTTTGCATATTGAGTGCGGAGAAATGAAATTTTGTTCAGTTTGCACTATTGTATGAAGTCTGAATGACCATAAAGTTTATTTTGATTTTTTGACTTTAACAAGAAGTATGAAACTCTAATCTCTGGCATTATTGATTTGCTCAAAATCCTCTGTGTTTTACCAAAAACCTTTAAAAGGGAAAATACAAAAATGACGCAAACATCAAGGATGTTCTGCAAAACCAGGGATAACTGAAAGGTATGCACATTTGTTAAGAGCCATGCTGCTGTGACACTTTGTTGCAGTTTGTGGTAAACCCAGACATTTGGGGCATGTTCTTAATACTAGGCAATTGAGAGCCATAGAACCTATGACTGTATCGGAGCCTTTAGGTGTTAGTGCTGATTGATATTTGCTGTACTTCCAGATGTTCAGAAAATGAAATGAACAAAATCATATTGAGAAAATGAAATAAGTTTGTTATCCCTATGTTAGGTAACCGAGTTTGTTAGAGGACAAAGTAATTTGCTTCTTCTGTTCTGAAGTGCAAAAACCTTATATAATGAACATTAAATCACAACAAGATTTGCTTTATTTCTGGATTTTTTAATAGACAAACGTTTAGTGGACAGCTTTTGTAGCA
The DNA here is from genome assembly GCF_019279795.1 of Protopterus annectens. NCBI lineage: Eukaryota > Metazoa > Chordata > Ceratodontiformes > Protopteridae > Protopterus > Protopterus annectens. The sequence continues at coordinate 38,324,370 of NC_056750.1, forward strand.
TTGTTTCATGTACGTGGTTGTGCAGTTTTGAGAAGAGGATATTAGCAACGAGCTAAGCGTGTGCATTGGTTTTACGTATGAGGTGGTGACTCGCCTGTTCCTTTATCAGGGCCAATGTTAAATACATAGTGGTTTTGAAACTATAATACTGTTGCAACTTGCCATGCGCTTGCACAGTTCCTTGCAGAGCATAGACATGTTCATGATAAAATTGTTGGAGAAACAATCTTTAAAGACAGTGCCCTGATAGACAGAGAGACAGAGCCTGGTTAGTGTGCATACCTCTCAACCTGGAGACATCAAAAATCTGGACAAATGTCCATAAAAAGTAGGTACAACTGGCCAGAAATCTGGACACTAATCAACATAACATTTGCATATATAATAACATAACTCTGCCTACTCCAATGGAATTCTGGGATACCAGCATTCATATAATTGTGAAAATGTTCCCCAATTTAACGTTGATTCTGAACATATGCATTCACACAGAAACACCAGTAAAGGTCCCTTTACAGCAGTAACAACAAATCTTAAGGGAAGTCGTAGCGTGTACACACTGAGGTCACGTTAACTGCACCCTTACATAAATTCATTCAAATAACATGCATCAAAGCTGAAAGAAGAAGTAAGTGTTACATCAAATATAAAAGAACTGTGCACTCTGATAATCTTGATAGGAAACTAAAGTCTGTCATAACAATCATTGGTATAACAAGCCACTGTTGCCAATATGTGGGTATCAGGAGTATATCCTTGGGGGAATAGGAGAGGGCAAATATAAATAAAAATAATTTGGTTTAGTTTAAGTTTAGTAATTGTTGCTTATTGTCATTAAGGATGCTTTTTAAACTGTATTTTTGTTACCAGCTGAATATGTATAATAAATATTGAAGGAGCAATGCTTTTATTTAAAATGGGGAAATATCTTATTTATAACTGCTTTATGGGAATTATATTGCCCAACCCCATATTCTGCAAAATTATTTGCATAAGGTACTGACACTTAAAGAAATCAAATAAGCTGCACACAGTTCCAGGAACATTTGTGGAAGTCGTGTGTATGCAGTTAAGGCAACTTTCTATGCAACAACTTTTTACCTAGAAACTATCTGATGTAATGGGATCCTATCTCGCCTACATTCATGACAGATGGGTTCGGAGCCGATCCATCGGCTCCGACTCGGCAACTAATACACTAGCACAAAGTCTCTCATTGGCTGGGCTACTCCCTATCCCAGGATGCACTACACCTGCTTCCCCAGATCTCGTTTGCCGCTTAACAAGCTGGACGTGGTCTCGACTTGGCTGGAGCTAAGTGGTTCTTTTTACCTTTTTGGTCCTTGACCTAGGGAATTTTCTTTGCCTATATTAACCAAACAGCTGTTTTAACAGCTATTGCTTTCTATTTCTTAAGTTTTTGTTGGAGTGCTTGAGTGTTTCCAAAAATTTGATTTATTCTGTCGGGCAAGGCCCGTTTAAGTTAGAGGGCCTTTGCCCTACCTTTGAGTGCTATTAGGTTTAATTAACTTTTGGTTAGTTGTTTTTCGGGCAAAGCCCGTTTAAATTAGAGGGCTTTGGGCCCTTTAACTGTTTTCTAATTGTTGTGAGGTAAACTGTCACCGGTACTCGCACTAAGTGTGTCTCGCGCTTTTCAGTTGGCGCTTTTTTGTGGATAGTGCTATACTTGTTGAGTAAGATTTCCATAGAGTTCTTTACTTGTTGTGGCTTGTATCATGTCTAAGGAACAAAATTCAGGTTTTAAAAAATGCACTCGGTGCAATTACAAGATGTCCATTACAGACAGTCACTCAGTCTGTGTTTATTGTTTGGGGCCGAAACATCTGCAAGAGACTTGTAGCGTCTGTCATGCGTTCTCCGCTAGAGTTCTTCAAGAATGCAAGAACAAGTTGATATTGAAAGGGCTTATTAAGCCTTCTTTTGAGGAAGCTTTAAATCCACCTGTTGCTTCCAAAAAGAAAAGATCGTCGGCTCCGACAAGTCCGTCGGAGCCGACTTCTAAAAAGACAAAATTGACCTCTTCTTCCTCGGCTCCACTGACTTCGGGGCCGAGGGTCGAAGGGTCTGCCTCGATACCTCCTACTTCGGCTCCATTGCCTTCGGAGCCGCAAGTGGGAGTATCGAGAGGTGAATCACCTCCATCGGTTCCAGTGGCTTCGGAGCCGGTGGAAGTGTGCAGCTCAGACTCTTCCCCCTCGGCTCCGAAGAAGGCTCCTTCGGTGCCGATGGTGGTCCATGCTGTGGTGGAGTCGGCGCCGATAGCATTGGAGCCGTTTCGGAGCCGGTCCCCTTCTCTCGGAGCCGAGAGGAAAGTCTTCTCGATTGTCTACCTCCTCTAAATCCTCGAGACTTTCAGATTCGGACCTGGATAGGGTTTTACAGAGGCTTTTCCAATCTCCAGTGTTTACTAAAATGGTCTCGGCTCCAGCACAGTTTACTTCGGAGCCGATCCCCCCTCCAACACATTTGATTCCTCCTCCAACCTCTTCGGAGCCGTTGGAGCCGGTGGTGGTGGAGCAATGTGGAGCCATACGGTCGGAGCAGAGACCCCTTACAGGCCTCTCGGTTCCGACTGTGCTTCCTACCCTGTCCTCCGGTTCAGGGTTTAGCACTGCGACTTCTTCAGCCGGAGCCGAAGGGAACACTTTAGGTTTGGGTGCTTCGGTACCTAGTCTTCCTCTTGGAGCATCGGCTGCTGGAATTCCTGGTGCCATCGTGGCCTCTAGACCAGCGACTTCCTTGGATTCTGGAGGTCCGGCCTTTGAGGTCATGAGGAGCGCGCTAGCCATGTCTTTGCCGGTTCAACAAGATTCTACCTCACCGTCCCTAGAATTGGAGACTGGTGCCTCTGTTGTGTTGCAGCCCCCCGGCAGCGGGGCCCCAGGGCCTGAGGATACCCCCATCGGTGGTTCCCTTCTTCCGGGTGGTCCGTCTGAATCTGCTTCGGACGAACCACCAAGGAAGAAATTGTGTAAGAGGAAGCACGTAGACTCCCAAGATGAGTCTGTTACATCGGATACTGACCTCGATGACGCAGAAGGGTCTCCCAAATCATCTTCGGATGATATCTCCTTCTCAGACATCTTGGAGATTCTGAGACAGAGAGGTGACTGGCAAGCCAAAACCCCTTCAGCTGAGGAGTCAGTCTTCCTCAAGGCCTTTGGGGCCCAGCCTTCCGCCTCCTGGGTGTCTCCGCCCTTTGATGAACTCCTTGATTTGGTTTCTCGAAGGGCGTGGGAACACCCTGATTCTGTGAAACCGGTGCCTGCGAGGCCCAATAAATTTTGTCAGCCCCCCCCCCCAGAAGGAGTTTCTCACAAAGGGTGTGCCTGTAGATGCTTTGGTGGTGGCTTCTGCCACACAGCAGGACGTGGCAGAGGGTTCGACGCCTATTCATCCTCCTAATAAGGATTCTAGGAGCATGGATAGGCACGGAAGCGTACCCTGTCTTCAGCGGCCTTTGCCTTACGGTCGCTGAACTACTTATGTCATTTTACGAGGCTCCAAAGGGATCTTCTCAAAGAGCTAAATGACTCTCTTGTTGGTAACCTACCTGAGGCGCTGGCCCCGACTGTTGGCGCACAGATGACTACCCTCTTTTCTATTGTTAACTCGTCCATGAGGCTCATTTCATATGCAGCCGAAGGGGCGAGTAGAGCAGCGGAACAGGCGTTGCCCTCAGGAGACAAGCCTGGTTACGCTTGTGTCCGCTCACGGAGGCCTTCAAGTCTTCCTTCGCCGACGCCTTTGATGGGTCATCTTTGTTTGGACCCAAGGTGAAGGACACACTAACTCGGTGCGAGCAGGAGGGCAAGACTTTGACTGCCGTTGGGGCCCGATTTTCCGCTCCTTCTAGGCCTTACCCCAAGGCTGGGAGAGGAGGGAAAATGTGGTTTAGAAAATCTCAGAAGTCTTTCCCTACTCCACCCAGTGATTCCCCTCCAGAGGCAGGGGATTTTGGAAGACGCCGCCCCAGAGGTGGCAGAGGCCCCGTAACTCTGGAGACCGCGATTCCTTTCGTGGTTCTTCATACAACCAGCGTTCCTGAGTTGTTGCCCGACTGTGCAACTCCGAGCCAGTCGGGGTCGCTTGGCGCACCCACAAGCTTGGGAATCCATAACAAGTGATCAGTGGGTGCTTCGCATTATTACCGGAGGATATATCATCCCCTTCAACAAACCCCCTTTCTTTAAGGGAAATCCCGGACGTACCACCCAGTCAGCGGGATCAGGCAGCATTAGAGGTTTCAAAGCTGCTAGAAAAAGAGCCATCCAGCCTGTCCCCATCGACCAGATCGGATCAGGAACTTACTCAAAATTATTTTTGGTACCAAAAGACAGGGGACTTCAGGCCCATTTTGGACCTCAGTTCATTGAATCGCTTTCGTAAAGAAGTCCAAATTCAATGGTCACTCTTCAATCTATTCTTCCTTTGCTGGAAAAAGATGCATGGATGTGCTCCATAGATCTCCAGGACGCTTCCTATCACATTCCCATAGCTCAAGAGTCCAGGAGACATTTACGCTTCCGCCTCGGAGTCAGTCATTTCCAATTCCGAGCACTGCCCTTTGGTCTCACCACAGCCCCCAGGGTGTTCACCAAGTGTCTGGCAGTGGTAACTGCTCACCTGAGAAGTCTGGGATTCCAGGTGTTTCCTTATCTAGACGACTGGCTCCTTACTGCCACCTCCGAGCATCTACTACTCCAAGCACTCAGAGCCACGTTCACCTTGGGCCGTTTCTTGGGGATCACGTTCAATTTGCAAAAATCTGTACTACAGCCATCTCAGCGTATTACTTTCATAGGCAGACTTAGACACAAAAGAATGCGCCTTTTACCGCAGCAAGAATTCAGGTCTTACAAGATCAAGTCAAATCCTGTCTCCCCTACAAAGAGCCCCGCCCATCGGATCCTACAACTGTTGGGCTCGATGGCGTCGACCATACTTTTAGTTCCCTTGGCCAGACTTCACATGCGAATTTTACAATGGCTACTGTCTGTTCAATGGTCTTATCAGGAACTTCCCTTGAACCACTTAATCATAATCACGGAAAGTTGCCGTCGAGATCTGCATTGGTGGCTTCTCCAATCAAATCTCGACCAGGGGCGACCCTTTATACCTCAACGTCCCGTTGCCACTGTGACTACGGACGCCTCCCAGGTAGGGTGGGGGGGTCATTACCTGGACAGGTCGGTCCAAGGCACATGGCAGATCCAGGAAACGCATTTGCATATCAATGTCCTGGAGATGAGAGCGGTACTATTGGTACTCCAAGCTCTCCATCACGCTCTCCCACAAGGTCCGACATTATCCTATCCGACAACATGTCGGTGGTGTGGTACATAAACAAGCAAGGTGGAACCAGGTCTTACCCACTATGCAGAGAAGCCATGAGACTTTGGCACTGGGCGGTAGCTGCCAACCGCTTTCTAATGGCAATGCACATACCGGGGAAATCCAATGTGATTGCGGACAGATTAAGCAGGACCATTCTTTTACCCCACGAGTGGTCCCTCAACCAGGATATAGCTGCGAAAATCTTCGACAGATGGGGTCTTCCTTGCTGCGACCTGTTTGCCAGCCCTCACAATGCGAAATGCAGAGAGTTCTTCACACTGTTCCCTTCTCAGGGACAGATTCCCAGGAACGCTCTGACTCACATTTGGCCCCCCGGTCTTCTTTACGCCGTCCCTCCATTTCCCCTCTTACCGAGGGTGATACAGAAGGCCATTTACATGGAGAGCGAGATGATTTTGATTGCCCTGCACTGGCCTCGTCAAGTTTGGTTTCCTTTCCTACAGAGGCATGCGATAGAAGGTCCATGGTTTCTGGATCTGGTGCCAGACCTGTTGACTCATCAGTCAGGACGGCTTCATCCGTCTCTCAGGTCCCTGAAGTTGGCAGCATGGTTACTCCACTTCCATCCTTAGTCCGAGACAATGCTCTTTCGCCGGACGTGGTCCACATACTGTCTTCTTCTCATAAACCTTCCACCATCAAACTTTATTCAAGTAAATGGAAAAGGTTTGCCTTCTGGGCTCAAGAACGGGGTATAGATCCTCTCACTGCACCAGTATCGGAGGTTCTGAATTTTCTGGCCTCCCTTTTTCAGTCGGGCTCTTCAGTTTCTACCATTAAGGTTCAGCTAGCGGCCATCTCTAATTTTCATGCTTCAGTTGAACCTTCATTGATGTCTCACAAACTTTGTAAGGCTTTCCTTAAAGGGGCTTGGCTCCTTAGGCCTCCTTTATCTCATCCTGTTCCCCTTTGGGATTTGAATATGGTTCTTGCTGCCCTAACTGCCCGTCCTTTCGAACCAGCTGCTAACTGTGATTTAAAATTTCTGTCTTGGAAAACGGCCTTTTTAGTAGCCATAACGTCTGCCAGGCGAGTTTCAGAACTTCAAGCTCTTTGTTCTGATCCTCCCTATTTGATTTTTCACAAGCATAGAGTTTCATTGAAATTAAACCCTACATTCATACCAAAAGTGGCCTCCTCTTTCTGTATTCAACAAACTATAGAACTCCCTGTCTTTTTTCCAGAATTCTCTAATAACGCAGAATATACTTTGCATCAATTGGACGCACATAGACAACATGCTTTTATTTGAATAGAACCGCTCCAACGCTGAAATCTAATCAATTGTTTGTTTCCTTTGCAGTGAACAAATTGGGTCAACCGGTAACAAAACCTCCATATCTAAATGGATTAAAGATTGTATCATTTTTATTTATTCACAGGCTAACAAAGACCTCCCTTTCCAGTCAAGGCTCATTCTACCAGGGCAATGGCTACTTCCGTAGCTTTTCACTCCAAGTTATCAATAGATGATATTTGTGCTGCAGCAACCTGGACTTCCCCGCACACTTTCATTTCTCATTACAAATTGGATGTGGTTTCTCGAGGCAGAGCTTCCTTTGGTCCCACAGTTCTCAGGAGTGTTTTCCAATGAGCCACCTGGGATGTAGGTGCTAGGGACGCTGTCCCATCTGTCATGAATGTAGGCGAGATAGGATCCCATTACATCTTTTAGTTATGTACTTACCATAACTTCGGATGTATGGGATCCATCTCGCCTACATTCATAAGTACCCACCCTCCTTCCCCCTTCCATTTGGATTTAGAGGAGCTGTAGTCCCTTTTTTCTTGGCGTTCTTCTTGAAGAACTTTAGTTGGTTATAGTGACTACTAGTTTTTCTGTGTTTGCATGGATGTATGAAAGCGAACAAACAAGATCTGGGGAAGCAGGTGTAGTGCATCCTGGGATAGGGAGTAGCCCAGCCAATGAGAGACTTCGTGCTAGTGTATTAGTTGCTGAGTCGGAGCCGATGGATCGGCTCCGAACCCATCTGTCATGAATGTAGGCGAGATGGATCCCATACATCCGAAGTTATGGTAAGTACATAACTAAAAGTTCTGCACACCTGTTTATACTAATAAATTGATTACAGTAAGACAATAAAAATTATAATGTAGCTGATACACGTGTTACAAAAAGACGCAACTACACTGTGAAATGAGAGAATGCCAGAGCAGACAGATAAATATTTAATTTAACTCATTAAATAACCGTGTAAAGACAAAACATATTACACAAATTCAAGGTGGGCAGTTAGGTTCATAGGTAGATACTAGGCTATCTGCCCTAGGGCATTTATAAGCCTAGCCAGAGTGTATTTGGCTTCTGCCTACCTGTTAGATTAGCCTACTGTGCCTCTGTAAAGTAGGTCACAGAAGGTACCCTTTAAGATTAGTTTACTGTGCCTCTATCTAGCAGGGACACAGAAGAGATCCCAGGGGTGAATTTGCGATTTCCCATCCACTCGTCCAGATTTCGCTTGAAGAGGGCCAGCAAGGGGCTATGTCTAACATGAATTGGGATTCTATTCCAGAGTGAGGGGAGCCTCTGGGAAATGAATCTGTCCCTCCAGCATGTCCTATTTATTTTTGTGCTGAGGTTTATAGGTTCATAGGTAGATTATAGGTTCATAGGTAGATTCACGATATTTGTTAATATTTGACTTATGGCTAGAAAAAACACTGGTGAAAGTATAACTCCATTAACAATGGTAATGTATACAAAACTGTAACCTCATAACAGTAATTGCTGTCAAAATCCAAGTCTTACAAAAGGAAAAAAAATAAATCTAAATATGTTTGTTACCTTAAATCGGGGCCTAAAACTAACAGGATTAGTGTGTGTGTGTGTGTGTGTGTGTGTGTGTGTGTGTGTGTGTGTGTATATGTATAAAAGAGAGTCTGTGTCTGTTTTCTAATTGGCTGGTGGATATGACTGTGAATTGGGGGAATACAGAACACTGGGGATAGTAGTTGTACAACTCCTGTACTTCCTACCCCCAAACCATGCAGACAGTATAGTATGAGAAAAAGGACACGAGTGATATCTTAAATTCTCTATTCCCATGGTTCCAAGAACAACAATCGGATGGAGTTTGTGGACATCACATTCATATTCTCAACAAGCAAGTCCACACAGTCACATCGGTATTCTGCTTATTTATGTCCTAATTCCATGTCACTCGTTTGAGATTCCTAGGCAAATGGGATCAACAGAGGAGGCAAAGGACTTGCATATATTAATAATTAAATGTAGGTAAAAGTAGACACACACACTCGTGCACACAGTAGAAAAGGACTAAAATGCCACTTCAAGCACACAATCCGCTCAAGACCTTGGCAGTGGGTTCAGACTAAGCCCCAACCACTTACATGAAAAACAGTTGACCTCAATTCAAGTGCATCTGGGCAATAGCTTGATGAATACAGTCCATCCCCTTAAAAGGTGTAAAAAGACCTTCTTTAAGTCTACAGAAGCTAAGTTAGGACAGAGGCCTCCATTTGTGAATTTCACTATATTTTCCAAAAACAGTTTTACAATTCTTTTAGGGTTGAATGTTCAAACCAATTTCATTAAATCTCTTAATTCAGTGGTTATCACTTGCGAGTTATTTTGACAACAACAAACTGCTAGACCAAGTTACAGTCCTACCAGAGACGCCGAAGGTCACTGCAGCCACTACCAAAAGTAGAAAAACAGTTGCCACCATCCTTGTTGAAGTTTCAGTCCCTAGTGCATGCCTCCGACGTGAGCTTTCATTCTGTCGGTTCTGCCCTTCTGTCAGAGAAATAACTTGCAGCTCACTCCAGTAATGAAATGTGTAGGCACAAGGGGAACCACCCACTCCATGATCACACTGAACCAAAATAGTAATACTTTCAATTTAAAATTTACTGAGAGAAGAAAATAAGGCCCCATAAAAATACTGGCAGAGCAATCCCCTCTGAACTACCCATAAAGTACTCCAGAAAGAGGAACAGACTAGTCTATCATTTACAGACTTATTAATAAGAGATGGCAAATACATTTTAATATTTAATGGCAAGCAGAATGACAAACCATCCTACGAAAATTATAATACTGGTAAAATAACATACCGCATCTTATATTGTTGGCATGGTACAGACATTCCATGTGCCAATTTATTCAACTGTTCCTTGTTTACTAATTCAAAGGTGTAGTCTGTCTTCAAGGTAATAGTTATTCCCTATATATTTCTCGAAATATACACTTTTCTATATTTGTCAACTCTGTTTGCGTGGGGGTTTCTCCTGGGCTCCCCTGTAAAACCGGCTGTAACTCAGAACTCCCACAGTGCAAACTGAGCTGAATGGATGAATAACAGGCTACTGAAAGGCAACTATATTTAAGTGTCCTCTGAATAAAAGTTTCATAAGTTATTTTATTGCTACAAACTATTCAGCACTGTGAAATGTGTCCAAGAACGAATTCCTTTAGCTATGGTTACATGTATAACGGCTAGACAAGAGCTCTCCACCAGTTGGGGACGAATACAGAAATAATCTGGGACACTCTTGAAATAAATTGTGTGGCCTTTCAAAGATGAATAACTAATGGGCTTTCCGAGTGTTGTTCTTGCTTTTGTTATACAAGCCTTTTGTTTCCTGCTGTTCTAATCTCTTCCAGTGTGATTTAACTCAAATTGCATACTGATGTGCCTGTTTAAGAAGCCAGCATTGCCTCTTGTTGCTTTTAGTTCTTTTTCAGTTTTAGTATAGATACCCATTTCCTTTTTTGCTTTGTGCCTTTTCCTCTGTGCCTGCCGTTCATCAAATCTTTCTGCATCGGACTTGTCCCCATTCATTCACCTTACTTTGTTTTGACAGTTGACTTTAGGGGCTGTCTTCCAGACAGCTGTGGAGGTGGTTGGAGCTTTCACCAATGTCCAAGCAAGGTTAGTATTTCTTTTATAGCCTTAACTCTGCTCCTGGTGATGATTGGAATACTTGCATCACTTTAGACCATCCTGTTCCCTCCCTGTGCAAATCCCCTGGTGATGATTGGAACACCTACATCACTTTAAAGCATCCTGCTCCCTCCCTGTGCAAATCCCCTGGTGATGATTGGAACACCTACATCACTTTAAAGCATCCTGCTCCCTCCCTGTGCAAATCCCCTGGTGATGATTGGAACACCTACATCACTTTAAAGCATCCTGCTCCCTCCCTGTGCAAATCCCCTGGTGATGATTGGAACACCTACATCACTTTAAAGCATCCTGCTCCCTCCCTGTGCAAATCCCCTGGTGATGATTGGAACACCTACATCACTTTAAAGCATCCTGCTCCCTCCCTGTGCAAATCCCCTGGTGATGATTGGAACACCTACATCACTTTAAAGCATCCTGTTCCCTCCCTGTGCAAATCCCCTGGTGATGATTGGAACACCTACATCACTTTAGAGCATCCTGCTCCCTCCCTGTGCAAATCCCCTGGTGATGATTGGAACACCTGCATCACTTTAGAGCATCCTGTTCCCTCCCTGTGCAAATCCCCTGGTGGTGATTGGAACACCTACATCACTTTAGAGCATCCTGTTCCCTCCCTGTGCAAATCCCCTGGTGATGATTGGAACACCTACATCACTTTAAAGCATCCTGCTCCCTCCCTGTGCAAATCCCCTGGTGATGATTGGAACACCTACATCACTTTAAAGCATCCTGCTCCCTCCCTGTGCAAATCCCCTGGTGATGATTGGAACACCTACATCACTTTAAAGCATCCTGCTCCCTCCTGTGCAAATCCCTGGTGATGATTGGAACACCTACATCACTTTAAAGCATCCTGTTCCCTCCCTGTGCAAATCCCCTGGTGATGATTGGAACACCTACATCACTTTAAAGCATCCTGCTCCCTCCTGTGCAAATCCCCTGGTGATGATTGGAACACCTACATCACTTTAGAGCATCCTGCTCCCTCCCTGTGCAAATCCCCTGGTGATGATTGGAACACCTACATCACTTTAGAGCATCCTGCTCCCTCCCTGTGCAAATCCCTGGTGATGATTGGAACACCTACATCACTTTAAAGCATCCTGCTCCCTCCCTGTGCAAATCCCTGGTGATGATTGGAACACCTACATCACTTTAAAGCATCCTGCTCCCTCCTGTGCAAATCCCCTGGTGATGATTGGAACACCTACATCACTTTAAAGCATCCTGCTCCCTCCCTGTGCAAATCCCCTGGTGATGATTGGAACACCTACATCACTTTAAAGCATCCTGCTCCCTCCCTGTGCAAATCCCCTGGTGATGATTGGAACACCTACATCACTTTAAAGCATCCTGCTCCCTCCCTGTGCAAATCCCCTGGTGATGATTGGAACACCTACATCACTTTAAAGCATCCTGCTCCCTCCCTGTGCAAATCCCCTGGTGATGATTGGAACACCTACATCACTTTAAAGCATCCTGCTCCCTCCTGTGCAAATCCCTGGTGATGATTGGAACACCTACATCACTTTAAAGCATCCTGCTCCCTCCCTGTGCAAATCCCCTGGTGATGATTGGAACACCTACATCACTTTAAAGCATCCTGCTCCCTCCCTGTGCAAATCCCCTGGTGATGATTGGAACACCTACATCACTTTAAAGCATCCTGCTCCCTCCCTGTGCAAATCCCCTGGTGATGATTGGAACACCTACATCACTTTAAAGCATCCTGCTCCCTCCCTTTGTTAGTACTTCCTTCCACTGACACACTTATGAGGGCTACTTTCACTAGCTTGGCATTGCCTAACTCATGCCCTTGTTCCTGTTTTTTGGCACTTTGCAAACCTCTGCCTATCTAGCCCATATCCTTGGTCCTGGCCTGTTTGCTACTTTGCAGATCTTCCTGCTTGGTTGACCATAACCATCACTCCTAGGATCATTAAGGTAGCATTGGCCCCTGACTACCCCCCCCAATCCTTATACGGATCTTCTCATATCTGAGTTGCTTGTTGAAGTTAGGTTGTATGGATTATAGTCATTATTTTATCCCTCTATGCCACAGGGCATGGTTCAGTCCTTTGGTTCTTATCCTGAAGAGTCTTTTCAGTTTCTTCAGACTTTCAGTGGTTGACAAATGTTGTTAAATACTTACTCCTGTTGTAACATCTTGTAATTTGCAGTGGTGTCCTCTGTCTTGAAAAACCATATTTGGGTGTTTGACCATGTGAGGTAGGTTCATAGGCAGGTACTAGGCTATTGGCCCTAGGGCCTATATAAGCCTAGCCAAAAAGGTACCCTGGCTTTTGCCACCTGAGAAAATTATTTTCCTGTGCCCCTGTTGAGCAAAGCCCCAGAGGTGACCCCCAGGGTGAATTGCCTATTTCCCATCCAGTCATCAAGATTTTTCTTGAAGAGTGCTAATGAGGAACTTTGTTTGATTATAGATATGTAGTTTGTTCCAGAGTATGGGAAGTCTCTGGGACAGGAATCTATCCCTCCAGCATGTTCTGTTTATTGTGGTGACAAGGTTTAAGTCCCTAGACCGTGTAGCTCGGAGAGATTGGGATTTCTTTAAGTGGAGTATGTCCAACAGCTCTGGGTTTCATAGGTTCATAGGTTCTTACTAGGCTATCTGCCCTAGGGCATTTATAAGCCTAGCCAGAGTGTGTGTGGCTTTCACCACCCCTTAGGATGAGAATACTATACCCATTAATTTGCTGTGCCTCTGTCCAGCAGTGATACAGAGATGATTCCCGGGGTAAACCTACAATCTCCCATCCACTCGTCAAGATTTCTCTTGAACAGAGTCAGTGAGGGGCTCTGCCTCACATGGACTGGGATTCTGTTCCATAGTGTAGGGAGTCTCTGGGTGATGAATCTGTCCCTCCAGCACGTCCTATTTATATCCGTGTTGAGGTTTAAGTCTCTTGCTCTCGTGGCTCTGGTGGATTTGGATTTTTGAGGTGGAGCATGTCCATTAATTCCGGGTTGGACATGGCCTTGTATGTCAGGCACAGATCACCTCTGAGCAGACGGTATGCGACTGAATAGAGCTGGAGTTTCTTCAGTCGGGCATTGTATGACATATGTTTGAGCCCCTTTATCCTTTTGGTGAGGAACTTTTGGGGTCTTTCCAACTGCTGCAGGTGTCGGGTAAGGTACATTCGAATGGGGCGTTGTACTCAATCATTGGTCTGATAAGTGAAGAGTACAGGGTACAATGACCTCTCCTGATCTGGATGTGAATCCCTTCATGATCAGGTGGGCAATGTAGAAGGTCTTCCTAACCACTTTGGCAATGTGAGTGTCAAAAGAGAGGTTACTGTCAACTTGGGTCCCCAGGTCCCTGATAACTTCTTCCATGTTTAATGGATTACCACCTATGTGGTAATTAGGGGTTACCTTGTTTTTCCCAAAGGGTATGACTATACATTTTTTGGCATTTAGCTTAAGGCCATGGCTCTGGCACCAGTTATCCATTTCTATGAGACCTTTCTGGAGGATGTCTTGTGTCTGATGGAGTGTCAATTATGGTGCCCAGTTTGCAGTCATCTGCAAATTTTGTCAACCACAATCCCCTATGTTTGCCTGCACTTCAGAAAAATAAATGCCAAACAAGAGGGGGCCCAGGACTGAGCCCTGTGGGACACCGCTCGTGACCGGCTTAGAGTCTGACATGGCACCAGCAACTCTAACCCTGTGTGTTCTGTCCTTGAGCCAGTTTGCAACCCATCTTGTGACATATGGGTTTACATCTAAGCTGGTGAGCTTTTCTATAATGCCCGAGTGGGGTATTGTGTCGAACGCTTTTGCTAGGTCAAGGTAGGCTGTGTGAACTGCCTTACCCTCATCAATGGCCTTAGTGACTGTTTCGAAAAAGTCGACCAAGTTCAAGAGGCAGGATCTGCCCTTGACAAAGCCAAATTGGGTAGGATCCAGTGTCTGTAGGTCCCCAATGTCTTTATTTATGAGTTCCATTATGATCCTCTCCATAGCTTTGCAGACAAGGCTCGTCAAGGTTATAGGGCGGTAATTTCCAGGGTCCGTAGAAGCACCGCCTTTGTGGAGTGGGACCACAGTTGCCGTACGCCATTCTTTGGGTACGTATCCTGTAGTAAGGCTAAGATTAAACAGCAGCCTTATGTGTGGGTTTAGTTCCTCATTGAGTTCATGTAGCACACATCCGGGGACACCGTCCGGTCCCATTGATGCTGTGTTTTTTGCTTTAGAGAGAGCAGCTCTCACCTGGGCATCTGAGATGTTTGGGAGGCTAGACTCTGGTGGGATAGATATTTCTCCTTTTGGGGGGGAGGGAGGGGAGAAATTTGCACTGAACCTGTCTGCCAGTATGTTGGCAATGTCTGTGGGTTCAGTGATTTTTTTATCATTTTGGACTAATTCTGAGCATATCTGGGAGTTTCCACCCAGGTTTCTAACATAGCTAAAGAAGGCTTTATGATTGTCTTTTGTGTCATTAGCGATTTTTCTCTCAAAGTTGGCCTTGGATGATTTTATGAGTGATCGTAGTTTTTTGCTAGTATTGATCAGAGATGCCTTCCCATTTAAGGATTTTGCTCTGTCATGTAGTAGCTTTCTCCTCTTGTTGTAGAGTTTGTTTATGGCTGGAGTCCACCAGACCGGGTGCCTGCCTTTGGTGGAAAGGGTCTTGATTTTATTAGGGATTGCTTGATCCATACATTCCTGGAGGTGCTCGTAGAAGGCATTTGTAAGGGTTTCAGCAGCGTGGGTTGTGGTTTCCACTGGCTCGGGGGCCTTGAAGGATACCACTCCAGTCTTAAGAAGTGTGAAGTTTGCTTTTGAGAAGTTCTTCACTGTGGTCTTTTTAGCTGGGGTGGGGCGGGATGTGGATCTCCAGTGAGATTAATTTATGGTCTGATCTCACCAATGAGGGATATACTTCGTGTGGAGCATTTTGTCCCCATGTTTGTGATGATCAGGTCTAGTATATTTTCTCCTCTTGTGGGAATGGTGACTAGTTGTTCCATAGCATTTGAGTTTATGAACTCAAGGAACCTTTGGGCTAGGGTGTTGGGGCTTGAGTAATGTTCCCAGTCTATGTTTGGGTAGTTGAAGTCACCCAATATGATGGTGTTTGGAGAGACATTTATACTCTCCAGTGTCTTCAGGAAGGCTGTGTGGGTTTCCTGAGTTTGAGAAGGTGGTCTGTAGCATGTTACAAACTGTAGGGCAGTTTTACCTATGGTTAATTGCACCTGGATGGTCTCCGATGCTTCGTGCGTTGCCACTAACCTGGAGGTGTGGGTATCCTTTATGAATATGGATACTCCCTCCTTTTGTGGTTCGGTCCGGATTTTGGGGCCGGAACGCATGATATGAGGTATAACCTGATAGTGCTGGGGTGCTCTCAGGAGCCTTGAACCAGGTTTCAGTCACAGCACAAACATCAATGTTCTCCATACTGAGGAGGGCTTCGAGGGTGCATCTTGAGGTTTAGACTTCTGGCATTGAGCAGTATTACCCTTAGTTTTTCTCCATTTTTGTTTTCTAGGGCGGTAGGTTTATCATTTGAGCCTTGCCTAAAAAAGGCACTATGGGGGTGGCAAGAGCCTTTGCCAATATCCGGAAGCCCAGTGGTGACAGGTGCAAGCCGTCCCTTGAAGCAGCGTGGCTTGTCAAGCATGTCATCCCAGGCAGACAGACATTTCCCCTTAGAATGACACCAGTAATTAAGCCAATTATTAAAGCTGATCATTTTGTCTCTGTATTGTGGCATCATTCTTGGTGAGGGTAGGATACTGCTCAGGGTCAGGGTCATACCGGCCTGGGCTACATAATCTGAGAGCTCCTCTGTCTCTTCATGTAGTCCAGGGAGGTACGTCTCAGGTTGTTCACACCGGCATGGACAATGACTGAGTCATACTTGTACTTGCTGTGGAGTGACCTGAGTGCTTGTGTTATGTGGCGGATTCTAGCGCCTGACAGGCAGCTAACTGTGATCTTTTCCTTGTTCAGTCTGGTGAGAGGGACGTCAGTGTGTCTGACTATGGAGTCTCCTATAACAAGTGTGTCTGGCATTGTGTTTGGCCTTAAGGGCTGTGACTGTTTAGCACACTGACTTTGAGAACTATGTGTTGCATGTCTTATGTCTTGAGGTGGCAGTTGCTTGGGTGTCTGCTTTGGAGGCCTCTGTAGTTTTGGTAGATTTTTGATCAGTGCCTCCGAGTATGTCTTTGTGTGTTTATGTGTTTGTTTTGCAGTTGTGATAGTTCTATGTGAAACTGGGTTTGTGGTGTGCGTGGTTTCCTTCTCCTCCTGTCTGGTCTTGCCAGTCCTGAGTATAGAGAGCTCAGCCTCCAGTTTGGCTATATAGTTGCATCTCTCACATGTATTTGTGTTTTGTGGGAGAAGGCGTGGGTTGTCTGTGTACATGAGGCAATTGTAACATTGCCTCAAGATGCCCAGATTCACCAGCTGAACAGGAGAGGACGCTAGCAACTGACCCTTCAACATGCTAGAAAAAGTGAAAAAGTTTGCTGTGTAACTGAGTCAGAAGGGACCTATAGGGAAATGGGTATTCAAGGGGATTCTAGGCTAATGTAGTACTTTGTTTAGTATACAAGTACTTTACCTATATAAAAATGCTTTAGGAGCAAGTGCTGAGCTATTGAGATAGAGAATAGACTGTTTAGATTGCAAGTAGAGAAGTTCTAAGGGAAAAATTGAAGAGCAGACTCTACGGAGCCAGAAATAGTTTAACCTTGTTTAACCAGCGCTGCCCGATGGTGCTCTATGGGCAACTCCGCGCTAAATCACGCAAAAGCGTGCTAAAGTGGGCTTTATAGCAGGGGGTTGAAAAGACCTAGGAATTGACCCAAAATGGCCAATAGACTACAAGTTTCTGGCTGGAACCACTGCTCTAGGGACAAATAGGCTGCTCAGTGCTCCCCACTCCCACTGGTGAACAAAGAAGCTTCCCTTTATCCAAATAAGGATATGGAATAGCACAGGAACCAAGCCAAAGCCCAGAGATCAGCAAACTCTGAAGACTGGACTATTCTAGTTCAGTAAGGCGGGAAAACAAGATTTTTTTTTTTTTTTTTTTTTCAGAAAACAGAAGAAAAACAGACAGTAAATGCTATAAATGCTTTTAAACGGCTAGCACACTTGAGTGTGTTAGCCTACAAGTAAAATTAAGCAACAAATAACTTTTTAAAAGTGCAAAACAGTTAATCAACACAAAAACAGTTTAAATAGAATGCAGAGCTGTATAAACAGGCGAAAAAGCAGTCGCTAAGCAGTAAATAATCAAAAAGCCAGAAAAAAATACTTAAATCAGGAAAGAGTCACTCTTTTGTTCTCTGCTGCTTGTAGAACTCTGCAGTACACCACGAGGAGCTGTGCTGAGTTGAATACAAGCAAAAAGCGCGCTAAAGCGGGCTTTATTACAGGGGGCTGAAAAGAGCTAGGAATTGACCCAAAATGGCCAATAGACTACAAGTTTCTGGCTGGAACCACTCCTCTAGGGACAAATAGGCCGCTCAGTGCTCCCCACTCCCACTGGTGAACAAAGACGCTTCCTTTTATCCAAATAAGGATATGGAATAGCACAGGAACCAAGACAAAGCCCAGAGATCAGCAAACTCTGAAGACTGGACTATTCTAGTTCAGTAAGGCGGGAAAACAAGATTTGCAGAAAACAGAGGAAAAACAGACAGTAAATGCTATAAATTAAGCAACAACTAACTTTTTAAAAGTGCAAAACAGTTAATCAACACAAAAACAGTTTAAATAGAATGCAGAGCTGTATAAACAGGCTAAAATGCAGTCGCTAAGCAGTAAATAATCAAAAAGCCAGAAAAAATACTTAAATCAGTTATAGCAAATACAGTTATAACAAATGCTCTGAAATATACTGTATATTTCCAAAATGTTTGAGAAGGACAGTCAGAACACAAGAAGGTTCAGGCGAAGGAGAAAAAAAAAAAGTTTTGTTTTACTTTTTGAAAGGGAAAAAGGAGGAACAGAAGACCTTATCAAATGTTCTCTCTGTATTAAGCAGAATGAGCTAATGACACTAGACTGGGAGGTGTGTCACAGTAGGGGCGGGCAACTGCAAAGCCACCAAGTATAAGAGCAAGACACCAACAGGGAGGCAGGGTGGGACAAAATAGCCTACAAGACAGCAAGCACTAGAGACAAATGAAAGTTTTTAAACAGATAAGGATTTGTGAAGATACTGAATAGACAAAGTGCTTTATATATATTAAATTGTAAAAACAGTAATCTGTAAAAATAATCAAAAAAAAATCAAGATGATACTTATATTTTGTAGCTCAGCTGCAGTCACAACTTCATAGCTTTGTATGTTAGGCAGAGATGGTCTCTGAGTAAGCGATATGTGACTGAGATGGTCTTTGAGTAGGCGATATGCAATGGAGTAAAGTGGAGTTTTTTGAGACTGTCTGTGTAGGTCATCTGTTTGAGGCCAGTAATCCTCTTTGTGAGGTATTTCTGCAGCCTTTCCAGTTGTAGTTGTCTTGTGAGGTACATACCAAAAGGGGCGTTGTACTCTATAATGGGTCTGAGTGACAAGTAGAGGGGAACAATGACCTCTTTTATTTCCTGGATGAGAAACCTTTTGTGATGAGGTGTGCCACTTAGAAGGATTTCCTGACTACTGTGGTGATGTGATTATCAAAGGAAGAGACTACTGTCCACCTGTGTCCCAAGGTCTCATCATGTCCCAAGGTCTCATCACACTTTCGGTGTTAAGACTACCACCTATGTAGTAGCTCATGGGTACAGAGTTTTTACCAAAGGGGATAACGGTGCATTTTTGGCATTGAGCTTGAGGTCATGGCTTTGACACCAGGCATCCGTCTCAGTGAGGCCCTTTTGTAGGATGTCCACATCGTTAGGAGTTTTGATTATGGCTCCTAGTTTGCAGTCATCTGCAAACTTCTTTAGCCAAAGACCTTCTGTGTTAACCTGTACTTCAGAAAAGTAGATACCAAACAGGAGAGGAACCAAGACTGAACACTGTGGTACTCCATTTGTCACTGGTCAGAAGTCGGATTTGGAGTCTGCTACTTGCACAGTGTTTGTTCTGTCAGTGAGCCAGTTGGGAACCCATCTTGTGACAATAGGGATTTATACCTAGTTTAGTGAGTTTATCTATAATTCCAGAGTGGGGGATGGTGTCAAAAGCCCTGGCGAGATCTAGATAGGCTGTGTGAACCTCCTTACCATCGTCTACGGCTTTGTTGGCTGCTTCAAAGAAGTCTATCAGGGTTTGGATATTACCAATGTCTTTGTTTATAAGTTCCATGATGATACGTTCCATGGCCTTGCAGACCAGGCTCGTTAGGCTAATGGGGCAGTAGTTCCCAGGGTCCATGGTGGCTCCCCCTTTGTGGAGTAGGGTAACTGTCACTGTGCACCATTCAGTGGGCACAAAGCCTGAGGTGAGGCTATGATTGAACATGGTACTTGGGTGGGATGCCAGTTCATTCTGTAGTTTATGTAGAACAGAGCCTGGGATGTTGTCAGGTCCGATGGATGCTGTGTTCTTTGCTTTGGAGAATGTGGTTTTTACCTGTGCAGCCATGATTACAGGAACTTTGCATTCTTCCAGTATAGAGATGGGTCCTTTAGGGGGTGAGAGAGGGGTAAAGTTAGCACTGAAACTATCTGCCAGGATGTTGGCAATATCAGTTGGTTCTGTATATTTAGTGCCATTGTGCTGCAACTCAGAGCAGATCTGAGTGTTGCCATTGAGATTCTTTTTTTTTTTTAAAACAAGTTTATTAGTTTTAACATACAAAATAAATATTATAACAATCTTATGCAAGCAGTTAACATATAAACAGTTATAACATTTGATAAAACATTATACATCACTTATGGGCCATTGAGATTCTTGACATAGCTATAGAATGCTTTGTGGTTGTCTTTAGAATCTGTGACGATTTTTGTTTTTGTAACTAGCTTTGGAGGGATCTCCACTTCTTATGGAGGCTGACCAGGGAGTTCCTCCAATCATGGGATTTTACACGTTTTTGCAACAGTTTCTTTCTTCTGTTGTAGAGTTTGTTTATGGCAGGGGACCACCAGATTGGCTTCCTTTTTTTGGAGGATAGCATCTTGGTTCTGTTAGGGATAGCGTGTTCCATGCACTCATTTAAGTGCTTATAGAGTGCATTTGTGTAGGATTCAGCAGTCGTACCTCTATTGTCCATCTGCATGGGTGTTGTGAAGTTTGCCACTTCTGTCTTAAGCATGAAGTTGGCTTTGGAGAAATTTTTTACAGTGGTTTTCCTAATGGGGGTTGGGGGTGGGATGTGGATGTCTAGGGTGATTAGCTTGTGGTTGGATCTGACCAACGAGGAATTGACCTCTGGTGTGGAACATCGGTCACCCATGTTGATAATGACCAGGTCTATGATATTGCTGCCCCTGGTGAGGGTGTGGATAAGTTGATCCAAGGCGTTGGAATTTATGAATTCCAGAAAACATTGAGCAAAAGAGGTGGTACAAGAGTAGTTTTCCCAGTTAATGGTGGGGTAGTTGAAATCGCCCATTATGAGGGTGTTGGATTGTACCCTAATATTTTCCACTGTATCAAGAAATGGAGTGGGAATCCTGGGGCATTATGGGGGATCTGTACCAAGTTACAATTTGGATTGTGGTGTTGCCCAGTTTCACTTGGATAATCTCTGATGCATTATGCTGAGCAACTAACCTGGGGGTGTGGATATCCTTAATGAATATAGACACGCCTTCGTCTTTAGTGTTTTGGTCCAGGTTAGGTGTCTGAAAGGTGTGGTATGAATTATAGCCTGGTAATGCAGGGGTGCTCTCTGGAGCCTTGAACCAGGTCTCTGTCACTGCACAGATTTCGATGTTTCCAATTTTAAGGAGTGCCTCGAGTGAATGCATTTTGAGGTTTAGACTTCTAGCATTAAGTAGCATTACCCTCAGATTTTGCTTGCTTGTACCTGTTATGGTGGTGAATTTGAACCTTGTGTAAAAAAAGGCACTATAGAGGTGGCAAGAGCCTTAGCCAGTTTCTGGAATCCCAAGGGTGACAGGTGCAGGTCATCTCTGGCAAAGCATCGTGGTGTGTCGATCATGTCATCCCAGGCAGATACTTGATCCCCTTAGAATGACACCAGAAGCTTAGCCAATTGTTGAAGTCAGTCATTTTGGCCTTGTACTGTGGTATCATTCTGGGTGATGGCAGATGCTACTCAGGGCTAGGGTCATACCTGCCTGGGCTACAAGATCGGAGAGCTCCTCCAGGTCTCTCTTCATGTAGTCCAGGGAGGTATGTCTCAGGTCATTCACACCAACATGGACAATGACAGAGTCATATTTGTACTTGTTGGAATGACCTGAGTGCATGCGTTATGTGGTGGATCCTGGCACCCGACAGGCAGCTGACAGTAACTTTGTCCTTGTTTAGCCTGGTGAGTTTAACATCAGTGTGCCTAACTATAGAGTCACCTATGACTAGAGTGTTGGGCACGTTTTTATGCCTTATGGGCTGTGGTTGTGTCATTTGGGTTGTGGTGGGGGGTGGAGGTTGCTTGCGTTTCTGCTTTGGAGGTGTCTGTTGCTTGAGCAGATTTTTGAGAGCCTCCGCGAATGTAGGTGTGTGTTTTGTGTATCTGTTTTGATGGTGTAGGTATGTAGTCCTGACAGATTTTGGTGTTCATTTGGTTTTCATAGGGGGCAGTTTGTGTGCCTTGTGCTTAAAATAAGGCATTTGTAATATATTTGAGTTGCAGCTTTTAAAGAAGTTCAGTAAAATGGTGTCCAGGAAATAAGAAGCTGCATAATACTCTCTTTATTTGTGGAGCATCTCCTGAGATGTTTAAAAAGAAGAAAAGCAGCCCATTGTTGTTTCATCCTCCTCCTCACTTTCTGAGATGGTGTCTTCAAAGGATCATGCTGTAGGGAACTGAATAGCCTCTTGCTCAGTATACTGAAGAAAAGTCTATACATGCCTGCGCCTGTGAAAACACAAACATCTCCTCAAGTACTTTGTATAGACTGCCTAGTGGTAATAGAGAACCAGTATAAATTGAAGGAAAAAGCGACCAAACAAATTAAGTGTTGGAACACTTTGGAGTGCCATCTGTGTGTGTGAGATGTAACAAAGGACATAGCAAAATTGTACTGGAGTCAGTATCCGTTTGTCCATCTAATATGTACCTCTAAGAAAAGAAGGATCTCTGCCTGGGAGTTTCCTGTCCATCACTAGCAAGACATAACCCAACACCTTCAACATTCCCAGATTACCTTAGCCCCTATTTCCCATGATGCTGTGCATCTAAGGGCTCTTTTCCAGATAACGTTGGCTGCATGATGAAATCACCAAGAGACAACCCCAAGCTAATTGCCTGGGTGTCTCGTTTAAGTTGTGCCAGTAGTAACAATTGTACTGTTTGTTTCTGTATTTGTAATTTGCAGCAAGCTAGACGGACAAATTAAACAGCGTATGACACAAAATCAAGACATACTGGAAGAGAGTTTGTATACAGATATTGAGCATGATAGGAAAACATTTTATAGGTACACAAGATGTGGAAGGAATAAAGACATACAAATTGAAAAACGTTGTATAGATTCTAAAATGTATTCTCAGACGCAGCAGATTATAAATATTTTTACAAAATGTAATACAGAGCAGTTTGACTCCACAAAGGGGATGATGATTTGCCCCAGTGATATCTGGGTAACCACAGATACTGAAATCAAATTTGATTATATTATAAAAGGACTACGCAAACTGGATCCAAACAAAGCATAGGGAGGAGACGGAATTAGTAATAATGACCGGAGAACACTTCAGCAAGAACTTACATTACCATTAAATCTATTATTTACTAGGTCATATAAATATAGGGAGATTCAGGATTGGAGACATGCACTTATTAAACCTCTCATACAGGAGAGTAGGACAAATTCAGAGTCATACAGACCCATAAGTTTACTTTCATGTTGTGGAAAATTAGTGGAGAAAGTAATATTGGCTAATTTGTCAGAATTGTAAAGACTGGGACTTGATACCGTATAGCAGCACGTGTATGTTGAAAATTGATCTATTACCACTTATACCATGATGATCTATAACAAAATATAATAGCTATGAATGAAAAATTGACCGTGCTGTATTTTATTTACATCTAACTTCAACATTTGACAAGCTCATGCACAAACCACTGATCAATAAATTAGAACAACCTGGTATTAATGTACTCTTGATGAGGTATAGCTGCATGGCTTTACAAATAGGACATAGCAGGTATACAGCAGTTAGGTGAAATTCGAGGTTACAGTCAACTTCTCCCACAAAGCTGTGTCCTAATCCCTTACTTGTTTAGATTGTATGTTTCAGATCTATTTCATCTGAGGTGTTCTACAGTCTGTCTGCAAATGACTTGAAAATGGGTAAACTGATTACATGTGTTACAGATAGGGCATGTCTGCAAAAGAACTTAATTTAAATCGACCATTTGGGAGCACAGAAACTAAGCATATGAGATTTGGTAGACACAAATTGTAATGTGAATATTTAATGCAGCAAACAGTGGTCAAAACTGTAGATTTATTTAAAGATCTAGGGATATGGGTAGATCCAGAGTTTTTTCTAATGATATCAATCAATTGAGTAATGATCTAGAACTATAGGTTGTATTAAAAAGATTTATAAAGTGTAGGAAATTAGAAGTAATTAAATCATAGTTTGTTAGCTACATTAGACCCAAACCCATGTATGGAATAATATTGAAACCTTATAAGAAAACAAGCATGAATAAATTTTAAAAAAATTATAGTAGACATTACTAAGGGCATCCATTGATGTGAAAATTTAAAGTTATTATTAAAGACTAAAATTGTGTCTTTGTGGATTTAGAGAAAGCATATGACAGGGTGCCAAGAGAGGAGGAGTGGTTTTGTATGAGGAAGTCTGGAGTGTCAGAGAAGTATGTAAGAGTGGTACAGGATATGTACGAGGATAGTGTGACAGCGGTGATGTCTGCGGTGGGAGTGACGGATGCATTTAAGGTGGAGGTGGGATTACATCAAGGATCAGCTCTGAGCCCTTTCTTATTTGCAATGGCGATGGACAGCTTGACACGAGATCAAACAGGAGTCCCCATGGACTATGATGTTTGCAGATGACGTTGTGATCTATAGTGAGAGTAGGGAACAGGTGGAGGAGACCCTGGAGAGGTGGTGATATGCTTTAGAGAGAAGAGGAATGAAGGTCAGCAGGACTAAGACAGAATATATGTGTGTGAATGAGAGGGAGGATAGAGGAATGGTGAAGATGCAGGGAGTAGAGGTGGCGAAGGTGGATGAGTTTAAGTACTTGGGATCAGCAGTTCAGAGTAATAGTGAGTGTGGAAGAGAGGTGAAGAAGAGAGTACAGGCATGATGGAGTGGATGGAGAAGAGTGTCGGGAGTGATTTATGACAAGAGTACCAGTAAGAGTGAAAGGGAAGGTCTACAAGAGGGTAGTGAGACCAGCTATGTTATATGGGTTGGAGGCGGTGGCATGACGTGGCAGAGTTGAAGATGTTAGGATTTGCACTGGGTATGACGAGGATAGACAGGATTAGGAATAAGTGTATTAGAGGGTCAGCCCAGGTTGGAAGGTTTGGAGACAAAGACAGAGAGGCAAGATTACGTTGGTTTGGACATGTGCTGAGGAGGGATGCAGAGTATACTGGGGAAAAAGATGCTAAGGATGAAGCTGCCAGGTAACAGGAAAAGAGGAAGGCCTGAGATAAGGTTTATGGATGTGGAGAGAGAGGGCGTGCAGGTGGGTTGGTGTGACAGAGCAAGATGCAGAGGACAGGAAGAAATGAAGACAGTTGATCTGCTGTGGTGACCCCTAACGGGAGCAGCCAAAAGAAGATGATGAAAGACTGAAATATCTGAGCTTGTACGGTGTCTCGTATTGATATTTAAGAGGCATTCTTATTTGGCTGTATAGAGCATTTAGAGATGACGGCCCCAAAATTTCCAGAAGTAATCAAAAAGTAGTTCGGAATCATCAGGCAACCTATGTAGAACATTTTATATGAATATGAAATGTGTACTGATTTGCTGTCTTGAGATAGCAGCTATTGCATGGAGTAGACAACATTAAAGCAAGCATTAGTTAAGATATTTTTAAGAACATGCTGAACATGGACTTCCAAGATGGCTGCACACTGAGTAACAGCTTATTTTTAGCTCTCCCAGTGTGAAAACAGAAGCTCAGCATCGAAGGCCAGTAGACTAGTGTTTTATGGGTAATTTCAGTAACTGGCTAGTTCCTGCACTGTCTGGATGCCAGGAATAAAGAAATACAGAAGACCTGGAAAAAAATCAGCTCGAAAAAGTGATGTGAAAACACTGACTGAGGAAAGGGTCTGCAGCTGTTCAGCAAAAAGCAATGCAACCTTCAGACATGACTTCAGTAACCTACAGGATGATGTAAGACAACTGCATATACAGACCTGGTTAAAATAAACAAAACACTGACAGAGTATATCAACATAAACAGCAAACGGCTGGAACAAATGGAAGAAGCTTTAAATAGATATTCAGATGAGATGACAAAGCTGCAAAAATCAGAGTTCGAAATGAAGAAAAGGCTGGCTAAATATGAGACTGCTCAGGAAGAGATCTTTAAAAAAATAATAAGAGTTAGAGGACAGAACACACAGGAAAAACCTGAGATTTTCAGCTATACCAGAGAAGCTGGGAGGGACAGACTGCATTAATTTTATGAAAGCACAGAGAAGCAACTGGACTGGTATTCCACAGCAGGAGTTGTTGGTTGAAAGGGCACATCGTGTGTATGCTCCAAATCTAGCTATAAGAAAGCAGCCTAGGCCTTTAATAGTAAAGATGCAATCCTACCAGCAGAAGGAGTTGATTCAGACAAAACTGTGGCAGGAGGACAAAATACTAAAAGTAGGAGACCGTGTTTGTGGGGAATGATTATTCATACACCAGGCAGAAGAAGAGTAAATTCATTCCATTATTCAGGTAATGTTGAGATGCGGGTTATGAGATTTTAAGGTATTCTTCTTTGGAGGAACAAAATCATTTTTGATGAAGTGCATGCTAAGAAGGAAATACAAAAGTTTGTCCAACATAAAGTGAGCTGTGATATGGAAGGAAATTCTGCTGCTTTTTCTGGTAATAAAGACCACAGAGAGACTACTTGTGAAACCTTTTCCAGTATTTCACCGGAAAATGTTAGAGAGAAGGAAGGGAGCATGAGAGTTGACTAGAAGAATCTAGAGTATGGTGGAAGTGAAGCAGAGACGGGATCTGGGCAATGGGGAACAGTAATAAAACCAGTAACTTAATGTGGGATTACAATGCAATAATTATATTTATGAAATATGATGGAACAAGAAAATCTAGAAATATTGGACTTTTTCAAAATTTGTTGGATATGTAGGGGACTCTAAAGTATAAGCCCTACTTCATGTCAGTGTTTGGAAAATGCTTTGGGGAGGGGAAGAGAGGGGAGAAAGCTAACTGTAAATAAAAAAAAAAAATATATATATATATATATATATATATATATATATATATATATATATATATATTCTTTTCTTTTCTTAATAGTACTGCATTTGTGGTGTATGGGTTTCTTTGCATGCTATTTTTAAGTGTAATGGGGATTGTAAACAGTTGGTGGTGTGTTTCTTTTTCTCCCCTCTTCTCTCTTTCTTCTTGCACAATTTTGAGAGATATAGGCAATGCAATGTTAAAAAAAAAAAAAAAACGAGAGAGACTGGTTAAAAAGCCATGACAGAGTACACATTGATGTGCTTTTTCTTATTATTGCATGGGGAAAAGACTGGATTAAGGATCTTAGATTGATTAGTTTTAAGAGAGAGCAAGTAAATGAAAAAGAATATTGAATATTATATTGTTTTTTTTCTAGCAAAGGCATGTATACTTGGTAGCAATTCTGCAACTAGTCTTCATGATTCCATGGAAACAGTCTGATAGAGAAACTGGCGACAGTCTGGTGGAAGGGGATTGGCTGAGGGGAAAAAGAGAAATTGTCTAGAACATAATGTTCTCTGAAAGCAGTCAGGAGTCTCCCAGCTGGGAGAGTTTTAAATATGACAAAAACAATTAGATTTGAAGTAAA
Organism: Protopterus annectens; assembly: GCF_019279795.1. Lineage (NCBI taxonomy): Eukaryota > Metazoa > Chordata > Ceratodontiformes > Protopteridae > Protopterus > Protopterus annectens. Next base: position 38,351,859 of record NC_056750.1, read on the forward strand.
GTTTTCTCAGTTTTTTTTCCTGAAGTGCAATGGGGATACTAATATAACTAGGTGCTTTTTTTCTCTTTCTTTGTTCAGTTTTAAGAAATGTAGGCACTGGAATGTGAAAAGGGAAGGAGGGAGGAGGAGACGTGGAGGAGAGAGGAGAGATCTGGTTAAGAGAGTAAGACGGAAGAAAAATCGGTGCTTTTTCTCATGTTTATTTAGGGAAATGACTGGCTTAAGACACTAAGCATGATCCAGTAACAGGTTTATTGCAAAGCATGGAAATGAAAAAGAATATTGAATATTATAAGTTTTTTTCCAGTAAACTCTGGGTATCCTTAGCAGTTTTGTGTCTGGTTTGCATGTCACTAGAATACAGTTTGATAAAGAGAAATGGCTTGGAGAAGTATTTACTGAAAGCATTCAAGGCTTTCATGTGTTCTCAGCTGGGAGAGTTATAAAAATAGGCAAAATCAAATTGAATGTACTAATAGCACAGGCTGTACTATGCATCCTAGCATGACTTGCCTTCTTTTTGGTTAGCCAAACAGGCTCCTAGAGTTATCAACTTAGCACTTTTGTACTTACTAGGAAGCAAAAAGTTCAATATTTGAAGATGTACATAGTTTATTTTAGCTTTTTTGGGGGGGTTGGAGGGTTTGTTTCTGTTTGAGGGCTTTCAAAAAAAGATATGTAAGATGTGACAGGTGTAAATGGATATGACAAGAAATGGCTGTATAAAAAAAACTTGAACAGTATATGCATGTAACAAAAGTTGGAACTAGACATTTAACAAAAAGAAGTTATACAGAAAAGGTGGCAATAATTGTATAAAAAATGTAATGTCTTTCAAGCTGAATGGTCTTACAGGTAAATATAAAAAAATATAAAAAAGAAAGAGTAGTGAACTACATTAAAAATGTAGAGTGCAAATAGCAATGCTACAAGAGACGCACCTGGAAAGAAATGAACATGTGAATTTGATAGAGCTATTTTCAGGATGGTTATTCAGCAGAATATCTGAGGCAAAGGAAAAGAGGAGTACTTGTATTAATTTCAGGAGGCGCTCCAATAGTGATAGAAGAAAAAAAATAATAATAATATTGGAAGATATATCTATATAGTACTAAGGGGCTGCTGGCAAGGGAGGACGATTGCACTGGCATACATTTACATTCCACCTAAAACTGGTTTAATGGAGTGTAAGAAAATTCTGGGAGATAAGCTTTCAGCAAGGAATATTACTTATAGGTAGAGACTGGAATTTGTTTTGCAACAGTGAAGATGTGTCTGGAGGGCCTACAAGGGAAATATAACTAAGGAGGATAGATTTTTGAAGACATTTATGAAAATGTTTTGCATGGAAGATGTGAATTCAGTACTAGGAGTTGGGAGTGAATTTACATATTCTCCAAGAGCAAAAACTGGGCTAGGCTAGATAGAATTTATATCTCACAGGAACATGTGCGTTTATTTGAAGGTCTTGAAATGCACCCAATTACTATTTCAGATCATGCGCCAGTAATTAAAATAAAAACGCAAGGTAATGAAATAAAAATGAGACACTGGTGCTTTTCCACCTGTCAGTTGAAAAGAGAGGAACTTATGGAATGGGTTTTGGAATTAATTCAGGAGCTACTAGAGAAGATTTTTCTGAAAATATAGCTAGGGAGTGGGATAAAATTAAACTGGAGTTTAAAACTAGGGTGGAAATAAAGAAAAGGGAGATGTGGTTAAGAAATAAGAATTTTTTAGAGGGATTGACAAGTTTTAAATTATTGCAAAATAGGGGGAATTTCTTGGAACAAGAAAAGGAGCAACTGCAGAATGCTAAACAAAATAAGGGATTACCTTGATAATGTGCACGAGTTTGGAAAGGTAGCTGATGAGCAACTTTTTTTTGATAATTCTAGAACTAAAAAAAACTTTTAGCACAATTTCACCATCATACCTCATTGGGCAGGCTTGTTAGCTCTGCAGCATTGGTTAACTGTATCGGAACTTTACCTGCCTGAATTCAGTACATTTCTTATTGGGTTAACTAAGCATGTACTAACCAAAAATGTATTCTACTATAAGGATTGTTATGTTTTGCAAATACAGGGGACAGCTATGGGGGTATCATTTGCCCCTATATATGCTGATCTTTTTATGGCATATATAGAGGAACAATTGATTTACGATCCCCTCCATAATTTGTATTTGAAATCGATATTTGGCGTCATTATTTGGACTACTGCTAGTTAATATGGAAAGCAGATGTTCCGTATTTGAATGAATTTTTGGATTATGTCAATAGCAACAAATGGGGTGTTCATTTGACTTGTAATTGTAATTATGATATGAATCAGATTACTTTTTTGGATGTCCTGATTAATAGGAATCCGGCTCATACATTGAATGCACAGGTTTATCGGAAATTTCCTTTGTTGCATGCTTCTAGTTATCATCCTCCTCATATTATACGCAACATACCCAAGACTCAATTTATGCGAATCAAGCCTATTTGCTCTGATTCTAATAAGTAGGAAGGATCTGGTGGGTAGATTGCATTTATATCACGTTATCGAAAGATGAAATTAGCGAATGCTATTTCAACGGCCCCAAAACATCTAAACATGAAAATATCGAACATTCAGAACAGCAAATTTTTTCCCATGGAAATAATTTGCTGCTCCGAAACACATACACACAAGCATATCAGACAAACAGCAACCACACACATACACTTAAATTCCTACATCTAACGCTACACTAAACTAAACATACACTACTGTCTACCCACTTACCTTAACCCAAACCTTAACCCAAACCTTAACCCTAAGGTCCGTCACTGTCGCACACTCACCTAACCCGCGCCCTAACCCTAACTCACTTAAACCACCCCTAACCCTAATGTCTGTTACTATCGCACACATGCCTAACCCGCCCCTAACCCTAACGTACAGATAATGGCACACTTACCTGAACACAACCCGTAACTTTCCACCACAGCGCTAAGAATAACAAAGCCACAGAAACGGCCAACCAAATTCTTTCCCGAGGAAAGAATTTGCTGTTCTGCAGCTTCGCTATTCTTGACATTCGCTGAATAGTGTTCGATATCAGAACATTCAAAGTTTTAATACTTCGATATTTTGATATAGACCCGGTAGATTTAGGGCTCGGGGGTACTAGTCTGGTACCATCACCATGGCTTGCAGGGAAGTGTCATCTGTGGATAGGAAGGATCTCATAAGTGCAGGTTGAATTCGTCAAATCAACATATTAGATTTATTACAACTTATGGGCGGAATACACAGAACTTTTTGCAGGTTATCCAACAAAATTGGAATATTTTGATGGGGGATGTGAGGCTTGCAAACATGTTACCAGAAAAATGCCCATTCGGTTACAGGAGGGGCAGAACATTGGGTTCCTTTTCTAACCATTACAAAACTAGTTTTTCAGATGTCCAGTCACAGCGTCAAACCACCCTGATGGGGGAATCATCTTTTTGGGTGTTTTCCATGTGGGCATTGTGTCCACTGTATCCGGGTAGAAAAAACAAAGCAATTCACAAGCAGAAACCACAGACAAGGTTTTTTATATTAAATTTTTTGCTGATTGCTCTAGTGAAAGGGTTATTTATCTAGCTACCTGCTCGTGCTCTGCGTTTTATGTGAGACTGACCTTGAGACCAGGGAAATTTCACATTACTGAACATGTTAGTGATATCAAAAATAAAAAGACGATTAGTGCCTTGTATAAACATGTTTAGAACCATCCAACAGCTAACTTTCAGATTCACTGTTATTGGTATGATTATTGGTAACAAAGAGAATAAGGTTGGTTAGCACAGCATATTAAGTCTGAAAGAAAGAAAATAGATAATTAAACTGGGTGGGTTATTCCCCCTGGGGTTTAATGAGCAATTGTGACCAACCAATCAGTTTTTCTTTCCAATTTACTGGTTAATTTATAATATGGCTATCTGTGGAAGTTTTGTAACACTGAAGAAGGCTATGTAATTTTTGCCGAAACCAGTCTGTTGCCATATTAAATTTGTATTATACACACCACTCTGTGCTGGCTTTTCATTTTTGACTATTACATTAGTTTTTGTTGCCGTGCACTTCTGTACTTGCTGAGGGCAGCCTGTTGCAGCAATCAAGGAGCCAGAATACTCACCACTGACACTGGAGAGGGACGTGCACTTGGAATACTAATGGATACACCTTAGAATTTCCAGATGAAGACCTGTCTGCATCAAGTACAATTTCCCTTAAGAGCATACAGGGAACACATACAGCCTGGGGTCTGGATATCTCTGTATCTGTCTCCCTCTATATCCCCAATAAGACTCCTCATTGGTACAGCTGTAGGGTTAGGTCCTCAGCCTAGTGTCCAAGCTGAGTCCTCCAGCACCCTCTCTGTAAACCCAGTGCTTTGTGTCCCTGCCCCAAGTAGATGACACGCACAAATTTTGAGAGATTAGATTTGCACACACACACACACACACACACACACACACACACACACACACACATATACACACACATATACACACACATATACACACACATATACACACACACACACACACACACACACACACACACACACACACACACACACACACACACACACACACATACCTATGAAAGGCAGGCACAGGTCTACTAGCTATGCCTCTTTCTGCCCATACTATGTTAGTTACCACTGCCACCAGACACTTCATAATCGGCTACTCTAAGGCCCTTAACAAAGGGTGTCCAATTATACTGTGTAATACTACTAATACTAATACCAATGGTAGTTGTTCACCATGATGGGTAGGTCTTCTGGAGTGGCCCACACAGTGTCACCAAATAAATATATGTACTCTCAAAGGTTAGATGCAAGAAACTGCCACAGTAAAAGTTTTAAATATTGAAAACGTTAATGGACAGACTCGTACAAATAAAGAAAAACATTCTCTAAACTAAGCTTCACTGTATTCTTGATTTGAATCTAAGCGAATTTACTGTTCCCTAGTAACTTACTTGGGCAAGACAAGATGAAATATGTGAGCAGTCTTTCTAGTCAGGCTCCCAAACAGAATACTCCGTATTCTGAGATTACTCCTGTAAAATATAATATCCAAGATGACTTGCAGAATGTAAACAAATAGTAAAAACACTCAACAACACATCAATAACTCCAGTTTAATGAAAAAAGTAAGCGCTTTCGCAACCACACACTGTCGCTTCATCAGAGTAAAAATGCATTTAAGTATATATAGGTGTATCCACACCTTTACATAATTGATTAATAACTTAGGAATTAAAGGCATAGTTGTATCTATTTAATTCTGGTACATCTTTAAAATGCATACTATAGATTATAAAATCTGGGAGAACAATACAACGTGTCTAAATCATTTAAAATACAAGTAAAATTAATGTTGAAGTCTTCTAGCTTTTAGGAAGGGTTTAATAGAGAAGGCACCATTCAGACCTGGGTATCTATCTGCGTTTAGTAACAGTATCCATTTTTGCTCTGCTGCCTCAGTTATATTATCTATATCTCCCCCTCTAGGATTCACATTTAGTGCTTGAATGATAAAAAACTTAAAATTATGTGAAGAATCCTTATGTTTCACATGATTTATTAGTGCACTAGTATCCTTTCTATTTTTAATGTCTCTGATGTGTTCTAAAATTCTGTCTTTAAAAAGCCTGTTTGTTTTACCTACATAAAAAAAACAGGACATTTTGTGCAGAAGGCAAAATAAACTAAATGCACGGTTCTACAGTCAGCATAGCAATTCAAACTAATAGTAAAGTGTTTAAATGGATGGGTATATGTTGCGTTCCAGTAAATGTACTGACAAGCAGAACAATGTCTGCATGAGAAAGTTCCTGCTTGTGCTGGTTCATAGATTCCATTCACCTTAGGGTTGTTGCAAAGATGTCTCAAGGATTTGTTATTCCTAAATGTAAAAGTATTCAGGAATAACTCCTAGAATATTCCAGTTCTTTTTTAGAATGTTGCAGTAATCATTGATATCACTTGAGTATTGCAACACTATTCTGAAATTAGTATTGTGAATGTTATCAGATCTATTCTGGGATTCAATGGATGTTGTTTTTCTAAAGTATGGTTGACATTTATCATTTCTGTGTGTCCAAGCCTCGTTATAGTATTGTCAATATCTCTTTCACAATAACCTCTCTCCATGAATTATTTCTTGGTAATATTGAGTGCATCTTGTTTATCTGAATCATCATTGTGTAATCTTAATACTCTGTAAATCTGACCTTTCAACATGTTCCGAGGAATGTGCCAAGGGCGCAAACTACTCTTATGGAGAAGGGCATTCTTCCTTGTAGCATTTTTTGTAAATGCTACTGCGTATCTGATTTAAATCAGATTTTCGAGAAGTCACATATAAGAATTCTATTTGATCTCCAGAACATTGATAACTGGATTTAAGAAAATTAGTAGTACTGTGCATGTAATCAATCAGTCGTACTAATTCTAAAATATCTCCTTTCCACAACAAAAAAAATATCCTCCACAAAACGAACATACCATGCAATATTCCCATAAAATTCATTAGTCTCTGACAGAAAAGTAGATTGCTCCCATTGCACCAAAGCTAAATTGGCGTAGCTGTTGGCACAAGCTGTGCCTATGGCTACGCCAATTTTCTGTAGGAAAAATTCATTTTCAAACATAAAGGCATTGTTGCATAGAATAATCTTGAGTACAGATTAATTTCACATCATCGGTACTAAAAGTGCTGTTGGAAGTAAGAAAACTTCTAATAATATCTATCCCCCATTCGTTAGGGATGGAAGTAAATAAGGATTCTACATCCAAAGTCACAAACATATAATCACTCTCTAGAGTAATTGTTATACTATTCTAAAAGATACCAAAACGTTTTTAGAGAGATTACATGACAGGTTCTCTACTCTAGAGAGTGATTATATGTTTGTGACTTTGGATGTACCATTAGTTTGTATTCTATTTTTACTGCATTCAACTTTATCCTCGACCTGCTTTTGTGCTTAATGACTTGCAGAATGACCTCATTTTACCTGACTCTAGGTTCACACAATATCTCCTTTTGAAGTTTGAGACAGGACTTTAGCAGACTACTACAGTACACATTTAGAGCTTTTATGGCCATGCCTAGGGGCCAGAAACATTTACTACACTTTCCCTCTTTACAAAAGCTAACAGATAATGGCTGCTCCCCGACATACCATCTCTGGGCCTACTCAGCACTTTGGCGTGCCATTAAGTGATTTAACAGCTCATTTACATTTCTGTTATTTAGCCAGCTGGTTAACCTTTGTTGTGCCAGTGTCCTCCTATTAAGGCATACACATTTAATTCATTTAAAATAATACATGCACATTTCTCTCCATTTCAGCAGGGTGCACTGTTAAAGTTTAGCACAATTTAGACAAGCAAAGCTCACAAATACATTTTCACCACAAGCATCTGTACAGATCAGTTTGATATACTAATGACCTACAATTATTTACAAAATTCCAGCTAGCTGTGCTGGCACAAGTCATACATCAACTGCCCTACTTCTCCCTGGCATGGCTGGCAGTACCTCCTATTGTCACAATAGTAATACCTAAAGAAGGTAAAAATCCATCAGATTCAGCTTCATCCAGGACCATTTCAGTACTAAACCATGATTATAAAGTGTTTGTCTATAATGAATAAAAGAATGGCAAAAGTGATACCGATATTGATATGGATCAGTGTGGTTTTGTGGAGGGGAGGCAAACATTTGACAATATTAACAGAACACACTCGTGATCCAGAGAGAGGCAGAATGTAAAAAAATACCACTGTTATTGGTATGTCTTGATGCAGAGAAAGCATTTGACAGAGCAGACTGGGACTTCATGAGCAGGGCAATGGAAGAATTTGCTTTCCCTGATACAATTATAAGGTTGATTAGGAGTATATATGAGGGATCGGAGGTGAAAATTAAAATAGGTGGTGTCCTCTATGATGACTCCTGCTTGAGTAGAGGAACCAGAGTTGTCTGCATTATATTTAGAACCACTGGTAAAGAAAATAAGGGGTTCAGAAATTCAACAATATAATTGGTACAGTAGTCACGAAACGCTGGCGCTGTTTCCAGGTGATATTATTTTATACATGACAAAAACCAGAAAGGGACATTAGTGTTGTGGAACATTTTAAGACACTTTCAGATCTTCTTGGGATACAAAATTACTGAAGCTAAAAGAAAGGCAGTAGTGGTAAATTTACATGATAAAATAAAGTATTTAGGAGTATGGATTAGAAATGAGACTGTTGTGGCAGCTACAGATACGTGTGAAGAGACTAAAAAGGAGATGATATAAAAATTGAGAAACTGCAAGATACTAAGATACAAGCAATTAAAATGTTTTTAGTCCCCTTATACACAAGTCAGGCATATTTTTATCAACCAGGGAAGAAGCTGTGGATACCAATTAAAAAGAGTTGAAGCATTTTATCTGGGAAGGGAGGACAGCAAGGGTCAAGTGGGATAAAATGATAATCCCAACAGAACAAGGCGGACTAGGATTATCCAATTTGAGAGGGTATTTTTAGAGCAACACAGTTAAAGCTCTTATACATAGCACAAGCAGAAAACTACAATTCAGAGTGGAAAAGAATGCTGATGATACAGGAGGGAAGCTCAAGAAATCAGGAGAGATTTTGGGATTTTGTATGCAGACTCTTAAGGAGAACAACCAAAATCATGCAGAGTATTATATTCATAAAATAACAGGGAGTATTCTAAGAACCAAACCAGCACGAGAATGGAGAAAAGAGATTTTGTCGATAGGGTTGACTGTGGTCAGAGATACAGATAATAGGCAAGAGGGTGCTGGAATTTATGGGAGAAACCTGGCAAAGGAACCAAGGTATTGGGAGCAAATAACTAGAAAGGGAAAGGTAACAGAATGGGAAGAGGCGGCTGCAGGGTAGAGATTGCCTAGCCTATCAAGGATTAATATCAGAGTATAGGCGAAGAGAAAGAAATAGGGGGGGGTGTCCTAAATGAAAGACCAGCAATGGTAGAGTTTTTAATAGACTCTATAACAGAAACTACCATTATAGAAGGAGTAATTAGTAGAACATATAAAATATTGCATGTTAATTATAAGAATCCATCGGAGGAGGTTTGAAAAGATTGGAAAGAGAGACTGGATAAGCAGTTCACAGAGAGAATGGCATGATATATGTGTATTTCCCAAATACGCAACAAAGTTTAGAAGATTTAGGATCTTTGCCTGTAACTGTTTCAGTAGGTGTTTTTATACCCCAGGTAGACTCCAAAGAATTTTTCCTCAGGTGGATAGCAAATGTTGGAGGTGGAATGGGCAAGAAAGAGGTAGCTGGGTACATATTTTTGGGAGTATTATGAGCTGGCAGACTTTAGGGATTCCCTGTGGACCGCTCTGTCAGAGATGCTGGGTGAGCAGATTGGATTGACAGGTGAGAAGATTTTTTTGAGCTATGATACAGAATTGGAATTGCCTAGACATAGTAAAGCCTTGCTGAGACTAATTATGGTGGCTGCCAAAAAAGCAATTACTAGAAAATGGAAATTGGTCTAAACCAACTTTCGTAGCAGAAGTGAATGTAGAAACCAAAGTAAAACAACTGGAATTGGGATCTTTAGAAAAGGGAAGGAGCAAACTACATAGGAAAAAGTGGTAATTGTGGAACAATATATGCAGAGAAGGAACAGGGTTTAAGAGGCAGGATTTGAATGAGCTGTATAATCCTTAACTGGATGGATTATAAGTGATGTATAATGTTTGCAGCTACAGTTATTTAAATAGTGTTCTGTGATGTATAATGTTTGCAAGTAAAGTCATGTCGTGTTTTTTTTTTTTTGGGGGGGGGGGTGGACATTAACTGTTTTGGTGTATTAGCAGGCTAGAAAGGTATTATCGCCCGTGCTTGAAATATTTCTGGGTGTGTATTTCATTGAGGACCGCTGACATGATAGGAGCAAACTGGAGTACTTGGAAAACATGCACACTGCACAGAAACTAGTGTGGCAGCATTGTGCCCCCTCCCCCGACCATGGAGATGTGAAGCAGAGACATGACCCTCTTTAGCATCCAGTATAAACCTGCACAGTCCCTGCAGTGCTCTAGACAGAGGGGGGAATGACTTTAATTTTTTCTGCTGTAATGCAAAACATTGTGAGTGGCCATATGTCTTTCATTGCTTTGTTTTCAAGCGAAGACTTAACTGTTATCTGACATGATTGTTCTAGGTGGCATTTAATGGAATTGTTTTTCAGGCAAAAGTTTGCTGTTGCTTCAAGAGTAAATGCTCACCACATCATGAGAAATACTGAAGGTCTCTGGCAATCATTTTCTCCAGTATGCAGAGACCAGCTTTTTTTTTTCCTTCGAAATCACTGAGTAGTTTTGTCTTTTGGTCCCCCAGGCAGTACCTGCAAATGGTCAATTGGGATCAGTGTACTACCCCAGTAAATAAATGTAAAATCAAATAAAAGCTCTAATACCAAGTTGCTTACATCTGGATTTGGCATGGACTGAGTAAATAGATAATGTGAGACACTTTTGTGCCTCTTCAAAAGTGTGTTCTACTTATGGATACAATATGTAATCAATTACTGTTTTTTTATAACCTGCACAAACTTCTGTTGAACAATGTACATTACCACCCCTGACCTATAAAATATTTCATCAGAATGGTTCAGAAATGCACATGCGCGATTAGAATGCAAAGGGTGTAGATGTGTGTTGCATTTGTTACTGTGTAGTGTCATACGTTAAGGGAGAGATGGTTTGTGCCCTTTAATATTCTGCTTTGCAAAACTAGAGGTTATTGTTGAGTCAAAGTAACCATTAAAGATGGAAACAAGAAAGTAAAAGTCCCTGAGTATGCAAGTGTCTGTCTGTGTGTGCGTGTGTGTGTACTTTCACTTTCTTCCTTTGAAAGTAGCCGCAGTAGCTGTGGGCACCCTCTACTGGTAGAACAGCCAAGTAATTGATTAGTAAGGGCAATATTTGGTAGCTGTTGCATCTATGCGATCAACTTTCTGCATGCTGTGATTTGAAAAGATAGACAGGCTTTGATGGGGGATGTGTTGGATCAACTATATATATGTGTGTGTATGCCACCAAGCAAGTCAGGTCGTACGGACGTATGTATGGACAGTCAGTGGTGCCGCAGTAGCATTGTCTCCTCATAGCAAGAGGTTCTCCGGTTCGATTCTTGGGTGGAGTGCCTTCTGTGTGGAGTTTGCATGTCCTCCCTGCATTCGTGTGGTTTCCTCCGGGTGCTCCAGTTTCCTCCTACGTTTCAAAGACTGGAGCATTTCTCTTTGGGCCTCAGCTGAAAATTGGCTTTGTTCCAAGTTGGACTTTCTGGTAAACAAATAACAAAGTAAATAAGTTGCTGATTTTGAGCCTTGACTTTTCTTTTAGTGAGCTGTTACATCTCAGTATTTGTTTTTTTACTCACATTTGCAGTGTATTTTGAACACATTTAGACTGTTTTTGCACAGATGTAAAGATAGTCCTGTCCTTTTTTGGTGAGTGCACTTACCAGCTGTGTGCAACTGTGTACTGTGTCATTGTAGTGAGGGCTTTCCCAGCTGATTTACTGGACTACACCACACCCAGCCCATCATGGGGGGTGGGGGTGTGGTGGACTATTGTCAACTGTTAAGTGTTTTCCAACCCTAGGTAACATCTGTAGTATGCAGGGTGCAAACAAAGTCTGTAAGATTGTTGACAGACTGCCTTTCCTCATTGCCCCAGGAATCCCAAGTATGAGCACTCAAGCAAACAGTTGTCAAGTAACAAGTATATGCAGGCCAAAACAACAGAAGGTTGTAGTAAGGTTATCCCAGAGAAGCAGCTCTGCACAAGAGTACAACTGCGTCTCTGCGTTTCCAATGCACAGGGGTAATCGTACTACTCCCTTATGCTGCTTTGGCTTCATTTCACTTACTAGTTGACCACTGTTTGCTTGGGTGCTCATAATTGAGATTTTTGGGGGGTTTTTTATTAGTACTTTAGAAATCAGCAGCATTTTAAAATCAAAGTTTTATTTATTTATTTTTTATTGATTGCTAACCGTATCACACTTTAAAAGCGCAAAACACAGGTGTTGCATGTGTGCTTCGATCATTCTTAATCTTTTACTTCATATAAGTGATGTTGACACATTTCCACCACATCACCTGTCCACTCAAAAAGACAAACATTTTTTCTCCTTTAGTAGTGCTAACTTTGTTTTTGGAAATACATTCTTTACACTCCTGCTTACACCTTAAAATCACTTAAACTGGAATCCCTGTGAGATGTTGGTGTAACATTTCTTCATGATTGTTCTTTTTAGTCAAGCTGCTTTCTGATGTTTTCCTAGTTGTGTGTCTTGTGCCTAAAGAATATATTGTCACAATGTATTTTTCTCTACATCCACACTTCTTTACTTCTGTACAGTGCATGACTGATATGGTTAAGATTGTTTAAAACAATGTGGCATTCATTTGCAAACAGTGTTTTACATATTTGCAAGTAACATGCTTTGTGAAATAAAAACTCCTGTCATGTACGTATACCTGACTCCTGGCTTTTTAGTGTACTTTTTGTATCAACCTAATTATAGACCACATTTTTCATCCGTACTAAAGTTCAGTCATTTAACACTATTTTAAGTATTCTGAAATGGCTCCGAGCATGTTAATTCATATACGTACTGTTAGGTAGTTATTATGTGGCTGGCTTTAAAAAAAAATACTTGCAGTTGTTCTTAAAAGTACATCTATTCAAAAACAGTATGCTAGGGAAACTTTGTAAATGCCTTTCATGTCACTTTTCTCTTGCAAGTATTTTCTGGTATTGCAAAAGATTTACTGTTGATCAATTGCTGATGTGAAAACTCGTAATGATATGATAGCTACTTGCCATTTTGTCTGTGTACCTCTGAAGTTCCAGATTGACAACCCTCCCACATTCCTTTATGGGCAGTGCTTTGGGTGTGTGGGGTCATAAACATTGAGGCTGTGAGTGAGAGGGGCGCACCCACACAGCCTTCTTGGTCCCAAGAGTTAAGATTGTTAGTCAGCTAGATTCAAAACAAACTCAAGACTTGGCAGTCGTCAAAATGTAGACACACAGTCCTCCTGGAAAGAGACTGTAGAGTTCCAGGCAATGACTGTATTGAGGTAGCAGTGACTCTTGGTAAAGCAGTACTGTACGAATTGTGAAATATTGTTTTCTAGAACTAGTGGTCCTAAACTTCAATTTTTATTTATTACACTGGAATGGAAAAAAACTTGCTGAATTGAACAGATATTTCATTTTTGTTTGTTTAAAAGTTAATAGATTTTATTTATGCTTGCTGGAGCAGGTTATTCCCACTAGGCCAGTAACGTCTTGTTTGGAGGAAATTTGGTTAGGACAGGGGGGGAACTTCATTAGTCTTTTTTTGATAAATGCCATGTATCTTTTACATTCACCTGAACTACCGGTAACTCGGGAAGATGGAACCTCTGTTTAACATCTCATCCGAATGACTGCACACTCGGGAGTTCTGTGCCCCACTTATGCCATATTGCAATGTTGTTATTGGGGAAATTTAATCCATTTACCTGATGGCAGAATAGAACCCACAGTTATCTGATCTGTCAGCATCAAAGAGAAGTGTGGTATCTAACACTGGAGTTGGAAGATGCTTTCTGGTTCATAAGCATAAAAAAACACCCATACAGAGGCTATAATAGTTGCCTTTTAGGGTGAAACATAAAAGTGATTTTAAGAGTAGAATTGGTGTAAGGAATTCTGGGCTGAGAGAACTAAGGTTTTGTCTTTAATCTTTAAGAAGAAAATGCAGAGTCTGAGTTAGACCCCAGAGTTTCCAGATGTACACAGTGGATATAAAAGTGTACACACCCCTGTTAAAATGCCAGGTTTTTGTGATATAAAAAATGAGACCATGATAAATCATTTCAAAACTTTTCCCACCTTTAATGTGACCTATAGCCTGTATAATTCAGTTGAAAAACAAATCTGTTATGGGGAAAATGTATAAAAAATAAAAAGTAGTACAATAAGCTGGTTGCATAAGTGTGCACACCCTTAAACTAATATTTTGTTGAAGCACCTTTTGATTTAATTACAGCATTCAGTCTTCTTGGGTACACACCTGCCATCAATTATAGAGAGACTCTTATTAACCCCAAATAAAGTTCAGCTGTCCTAGTAGGATTTTCCTGACATTTACTCATTTGCCTGCTACAGCAAAAGCCATGGTTCGCAGAGAGCTTAAAAAGCATCAGAAGGATGTCATTGTTGAAAGTTATCAGTCAGGAAAAGGGTACAAAAAAATATCCACAGCATTGGATATACCATGGAACACAGTGACGACAGTCATCAAAAAGTAGAGAAAATATGGGACAATAGTGATATTACAAAGAACTGAACGTCCCTCCAAAGTTGGTGAAAAGACGAGAAGAAAACTGGTCAGGGATGCTGCCAAGAGACCTACAGCAACACTGAAGAAGCTGCAGGAATTTCTGAAAAGTACTGGTTGTGTACTACATAGGCTGCGGTGGTGCAGCGGTTAGCATTGTCGCCTTACAGCAAGAGGTTCTCCGGTTCGATTCTTGGCTAGAGTGCCTTCTTTGCGGAGTCTGCATGTCCTCCCTGCAGTTGAGTGAATTTAAAGACAGCAGGTGGGTGCGTGCATGTGTGTGCATCTGTTGAAGGTTGGGTGCCGGGCTGGCAACTCGATACCATAAAAATTCACTGCCAATCATTAGTGGACCGGAGTTCCACTGTGGCGACCTCTAACCGGGAAAAGCCGAAAGACTGGTTGTGTACTACATGCGACAACAATCTCCCGTATTCTGCATATATCTGGGCTATGGGGTAGAGTTGCAAGACAGAAAACTTTTCTTAAACAGAAAAACATCCAGGCCCAGCTAAAATTTGCAAAGTAATACATAAAGTCTCCCAAAAGCATGTGGGAGAATGTGTTATGGTCTGATGAGACTAAGGGTGAACATTTTGGCCACAATTCCAAAAGTTACATTTGGTGAAAAACTACACTTCGTATCACCAAACGAAAACCATCCCCATGGTGAAGCAGTATTATGCTTTGGGGTTGCTTTTCTTCAGCTGGAACCGAGACTTTAGTGAAGGTGGAGGGAATTATAATCAGTTCCAAATATCGGTCACTTTTGGCTCAAAACCTTCAGATGTGTGCTAGAAAACTGAAAATGAAGAGGATTTTCACCTTTCAACACGACAATGACCCCAAGCATACATCCACATCAACAAAAGAATGGCTTCACCAGAAGAAAAGTACAGTTTTGGAATGGCCCAGCCAGAACCCAAACATAAATCCAACAGAAAATCTGTGGGGTGACCTGAGGAGGGCTGTGCACAAGAGATGCCCTCACAATCTCACAGATTTGGAGCACTTTTGCAAGGAAGAGTGGACAAATATTGCCAAGTCAAGATGTGCCATGCTGATAGACTCCTACCCAAGAAGACTGCATGCTGTAATTTAAATCAAAAGGTGCTTCAACAAAGTATTAGTTTTAGGGTGTGCACACTTATGTAACCAGATAATTGTACATTTTTTATTTTTTATATTTTTCCCTTAACAGATTTTTTTTTCAATTGAACTGTACAGGTTATAGGTCACATTAAAGGTGGGAAAAGTTTTGAAATGATTTATTGTGGTCTTATTTTTTATATCACAAAAACCTGGCATTTTAACAGGGGTGTGTACACTTTTTATATCCACTGTATGTCTAGCACAGAATGTATTGCATTTCATATTGTGGCAGTTTAGCTCAGAAGATTAAGGCCAATAAACTCCATTCTGAGTCCTAAAGTCTGACTTCCTGTTTCCCCATTCACAGACTGTTGCATAATTTAACCATGCAGTGCTATCAAGGTCCCCCCTGCCCCCACCCCTGAAAATATGCACCTGTGCTTAGTGGGCGTACAAGTTTGACAAGAGTAAAATAAATTTTTCACAGGGATTTTTGGTATGCCTATCTGTTGTACTGGGCATCAGTGGAATCCTGATTCCACTTGTTTTATAAAACATACCGATTGAAGGCATCTGATTGTCCACTGCATCTAAGCGCTGCAACTGGCCGTTATGCTGATGCTTGTCCTTCTCCTTTTGTCTGCCCACACCCTTAAGCTGCTTCACTGATCTATACTTGATCCTTGCCTCTTGCACACCACCTGTTCTGTGAAGTATTTCCTTAATTCCTTTCATCTGCCATGTATGCAGCCCTCCTGCCCATTAGTTCATCATCTCTACTTATTCCTGCCCCACTTGCTGTGCCACCTTTTCTCATGTTATTTCTGTTGATGTGCTAGGCTGTCATTGTTTCCTTCTATCGATTTTTGGTAACTATTTTGCACACTTCCTAGCAGATTGTCCTTCCTCCCTACATTAATTTCTTAAATGAAGGCTGAAATACCCATGCTAGATTCACCATGTCTCTCTCACCTCTCTCTATTTTTTGTGCTCCTCCCACTCTCCAACAGTTTCCTACTCTCACAGCTCCCTCCTCCATGGTTCACTTGCTGGTCTACTTGTCCTCCACTATCCACCTTATCCTGCCTGTCACTACAGCTCGTATTAACCTTCAGTAACTCTGGAAAGAGAAATGGCATATTCCCTTATGTTAAACAGATTCTTACTTTGACAGTTTTCTGTCGTCGTGTTGTAGTATTTTGCATGTTGAGTATTGCATTAGATGTCTACTGTGCTGGACAGACGTGCTGTAGTGTTGCATGCTTAACATTAGATAGATGTCTACTGTGCTGGACAGACTTGCTGTAGTGCTGCATGCTTAATATTAGATAGATGTCTGCTGTGCTGGACAGACGTGCTGTAGTGTTGCATGCTTAACATTAGATAGATGTCTACTGTGCTGGACAGATGTGCTGTAGTGTTGCATGCTTAACATTAGATAGATGTCTACTGTGCTGGACAGATGTGCTGTAGTGTTGCATGCTTAACATTAGATAGATGTCTGCTGTGCTGGACAGACGTGCTGTAGTGTTGCATGCTTAACATTAGATAGATGTCTGCTGTGCTGGACAGACGTGCTGTAGTGTTGCATGCTTAACATTAGATAGATGTCTGCTGTGCTGGACAGACGTGCTGTAGTGTTGCATGCTTAACATTAGATAGATGTCTGCTGTGTTGGACAGACTTGCTGTAGTGCTGCATGCTTAATATTAGATAGATGTCTGCTGTGCTGGACAGACGTGCTGTAGTGTTGCATGCTTAACATTAGATAGATGTCTGCTGTGCTGGACAGACGTGCTGTAGTGTTGCATGCTTAACATTAGATAGATGTCTGCTGTGCTGGACAGACGTGCTGTAGTGTTGCATGCTTAACATTAGATAGATGTCTGCTGTGTTGGACAGACTTGCTGTAGTGCTGCATGCTTAATATTAGATAGATGTCTGCTGTGCTGGACAGATGTGCTGTAGTGTTGCATGCTTAATATTAGATTGGCCAACGTAGTGGTATAATGATAAGACCACTGCTTCACAGGTGCAGGGTCTACAGCACAGTACTCGCCTGAGCAGGCTTAACAGGTAGCACACTCCTTTGGTGCTGGAAGATCAAAAAGCCATAAGTTCTGTTCCTACGCCAGGTTATTGGATTCATTTTCCTTCACTGCAGAGCAACATCAGAGGGTGCTGTACTCCTGTGTGTCTGTCGTCTTTTGGATGAAACGTTAAAATGTTAAATTGAGGTCCCCTCTGCCTGAATTGGTGGCAGCCAAGTTGGATGTAAAAGATCCCATGGCACATACCAGAAGGAGGTGTTTTGCTTTATTTCGATATCATACGTGTGCAGTATTTACATATTTTTCATGTACATATTTCTTTTACATACATTGTACAATTTTTTTATTCAATTTTTTTAAATCTCACTTCTTAACTCTCTCAATCTCTTTAGTCACGGCCACCATTTTATTTGCAGCATCGTCTCATCCTTCTATTTTATTGTACAAAAATTCCTTGTATTGTTTTTTCTGTAAACACCATATTGCCACAAACAAAACATTTTCCCATTTATCTAATGTCTACCTTATTCTCTCCTTTAAGTTTACCATGTAGTCATGTCAATGTTCTGTAATCCTTTCCATTTATAACTCATTTTAAAAGAAGTTCAGAATGTCTTATTTCTTTTACATTCCACACAAAAAAGTGTTAAGATATTTCTGGCGCATTCTTTCTTCAAATACTTCACATTTCATTATTGCCTTTAACGGGTAATTTTGTCCAACATAATTGGCCACAAATAATTACCCCCTTCATAAAACATCTTCAAATGCAAGTAAAGATTCTCTGTTTTATTTATGAATGCTTAATGCTGTGTATGTTCCTTTTGTGAAGGTTTTCCTTCCTTTAACTTATTCATAAATGTCCTTCTCTGTGTTTCTTCTGATACAGTGCTTGCTCATAAATCCATCAACTCCACTACCTAGACATGCTGTGTTAGCATTACCACCGTTCACGTTCTCCCTTTCCATCTGGTTTCTCACCCTCCTTTCACCTCAGACATCCTTTTTTTCTCCCCTGAAATTTTTTTGTGACCACCTCAGTCTGCTGCATTGCCTGTACATCTCCTGGCTCCAATTCATTCATCATTTCTAGCACTATTGATGTTTCCAGACCCCACAATGCCATATTAATAACTTTGGTTCTGATATCTTCCATAGTATTGGCTTGTTGTGCCACAATCCCTGCAACACTTCCTCAGTCAACTAACTGGCCACCTTCTCCGTTGTAGTAAGCTTGAACACTGGCAGCAGCCCTTCTGTGCCACCTAGTTGCTGTAAAAGAGTACGGTAAAATATCCACTGCCCTGGCCAGATTTCCCCTAGTCAATATAAATAAGCATCCTAGGTCTCCTGTGGCCTAGTGGAACTAACCCAACCAACACAGGGTATTTGTGCTCATCATCTAGATTGCCTTCTGTTAGTTTGTACTTAGTATATTTGGGTAGAGCCTGAAAAACACTCCGCCTGGGTCAGTACTGTACACCGGTCAACAAATGATAAATGGGGAAACAGCATAATTAAAACAGTGTCATTGCTGAATTTGATATTGCATTAGTTAGGATGCACATTTTTTAACATCTTCATGAAATAATTTAAATAATGACATAGTTGCACAAAATTAATGTCTAAGAAAACAAACCATAATGAAATTTGTCATTGTTTTCATGCACTATACATGTCATTTCTTTCTTACAATTATCATTTACTCCAGCATTACATAAATTGATCAGTTCCTGACTTGCCTTGAACCTCACTCCTCCTGAACATTGTTCTCCGTGTATTATTGACATAAATTCCATCTACTTCTATGTAGTTGACTCATTCCCTTTTCTAAAGCTCCCACCTTCAGTTCTTTTATGTCCTTTATGATATTCAGTTAGTTTAGATTTTGATTCCACTCTTATTACATGGTTATAGTAATTTACTCCCAGTACCTTGGTTCCTTTGCCAGTTTTCTCAAGTAAATTCCAGCCCCGCCTCTTGCCTCTTTTCTGTACCTTACTTGTAGTCATTCCTACTGGCGCAATCTCCCTTTTTCGGTTCACTGGCTTAGTTTTTAGGATATATTCTGCAACTTTATGAATATAATATTCTGTGTGTTGGTGGTCTTCTGAAGGACCTGCATCCCAAGTCCTACTTTCCTTATTTCATAGGTTCATAAATTAGTACTAGGCTAATTGCCCTTGTGGGCCATTTTAAGCCTAGACAATTTCCCCCGTGTGAGAATTAAACCCTACACCTTGTGTTTGTAAGGTAAACATCTTAACCATTATGCCAACCTTCTCTAACGCCTTCCCTTTTTATCATCATACCTTTCCACTTTGAATTGCAACCTTCTGCCTGTATTATGTATATGAACCTTAACTACCCAGCTCTAAAGAAAATTCTTTCAAATCTGGTAATTCTAAGCCACCTTATTCTGTTGGAAGGGGTCATCTTATCCCATTTAACCTTCTTCCCCTCCCAGATAAATTCCTTCAACTCTTTATTATTGTCCACAACTTATTCTCTGGTTGATAAAAATATGCCTGACTTGTATATAAAACTAAAAGGACTAAAAACATTTTTATTGCTTTTATCTCCGTTTCTGTTATCTTTTGTTAATTATTTTCCCATATATCCTTATCTGCCACAATAGAAGCCTTTTTAATCCAAACTCCTAAATACTTCATCTTAGCCTGTCCCCATAAATGTGGACATCGCTGAACCAGTTTGTGTGTGGAAACATTATTTAGTTTATCCAAGTAACCAACAAAAAATAAGACTACAACGGCAACCCAGTGGTACACGACCAATAACGAACTAGAAAACATAAAACACCACTGTTGCGTGAGACGAAACTTTTAATTCAACATAAAATAAAACACAGTAAGCACTTTCATGACTTGTCGCTTCAAACCACCACAAAATTAAAACACACATTTTAAATGTAAAGCAATTAAAATCCTACCAATCATTGTATAAAAACAGTTAATCATTTAATGCAAGACATATGAAAAATGTTGATACTGAAACTCACAGTCCGAACCAATGGAATGGAATGGAACCTCAAAACTAACTAACCTATCACAATTCATAAAATATACCAGTGTCCCCAAAGGTGGGTGCAAAAAAAATATAACAACCCATCCCCATTGCACTAAAGCGGTCCAGTAGTGAATATACCTGTTCTGCAAGCTTCTGTCAGAAGAAAAGCTAGAATACTAGCCTATCAATACTTTTCAACAGTTCACCATCACCAACCAAGGTGTCCATCAAACATAACCAGTCTAAGACGAAGACCGTTTCTAAATACCAAAAAACCTTAAAGCCAATCAGGAAAGAAAAACCTGCTGGCCTATCAAAACCTGGCTCACTTTAGTGGGATGGGTTGTTATATTTTTTGCACCTACCTTTGGCCGGACTGGTATATTTTATAAATTATGATAGGTTTAGTGCGGAATTTGTCAGCTTTGATAGGTTAGTTAGTTTTGAAGTTCCATTCTATTGGTTCAGATTGTGAGTTTCAGTATTAACATTTTTCATATGTTTTGCATTAACTGATTAACTGTTTTTATACAATGATTGGTAGGGTTTTAATTGCTTTACATTTAAAATGCGTTTTAATTTTGTGGTTTTAAATGGTCTGATGAAGCGACGACAAGTCGTGAAAGCGCTCACCGTATTTTATTTTATGTTGAATTACAAGTTTTGTCTCTCACACAACAGTGGTGTTTTATGTTTTATAATTTAGTTTATCTTTAACTTTATATCCCAAAAAGACTTGAAACCATATAAAAATGTTTCACAATACCAAGATGTCCTTTTCTGTATTTGTCAATTACAAAAATATCTTCTGCAAATAAAACCAACTTTTCTTGATTACCATAACAATTGTGTCATTGAATTTCTGAGTCCCTTATTTTATTTGCCATTAGCTCTAAATATAAAGCAAATAAAAGGGAAAGAGTACACGCTTTCCTGGTTCACCTGTTCATACACAACTTATCAGTGAGGAACCCTCCCACTTTAATTCCTACCTTTGATCCTTCAATTATCCTGCTAATTAACCTTTTTATTGTTTCAGAAAAAGCAAGTGTTTCCACTGTCCTACTCTTAAAATCACATCTTACGCTGGCAAATGCTTTCTCTGCACCAAGACCCAGCAAATAGCAATATTTTCTTTCATTCTGCTTTCCTCTGAATCATCATTGTTCTATTAATGTTATCAAATGTTTCCCTACCCGCTACCAAACCACATTGATCCATATTTATCAATTTTGGCAAGACCCTTGCCATTCGTTTAGCTAATATAGTTGCTAACAAATTGGAATGGGTCTATATGAAGCTGGGTTTGACAGCACTTTGCCATCTTTTAGTAGTAACAGCCACCACAGATTTCTTCTAAGATATTGATGCTTACCCCTCCTTTTTAAAATACTTTTAAACAAAATCTTCCAGATGTTTACTGCTTTCTTCTATGCGAAATTCCACACTTCCACAT
Source organism: Protopterus annectens (assembly GCF_019279795.1). Taxonomy (NCBI): domain Eukaryota; kingdom Metazoa; phylum Chordata; order Ceratodontiformes; family Protopteridae; genus Protopterus; species Protopterus annectens. The sequence continues at coordinate 38,373,927 of NC_056750.1, forward strand.
GAATAGCATCTGTTGCTAGAGACTTTCCTGCAGATTCGTTGTACATCACTGTTTTTATCTCATTTGTTCATATTTCAACTGTTAGTTGCAGAGCCTTATCTACCACTAACCTTGATATGCATAAGTTTTATAAATATTTCCATGTATACTCTTTCTTGATTTCCACATTTCCCTGCTTCTGGAAGTTTTATGAAAATTTTGTATAAATACCTGTAAAGGATTTCTGGTTATTTTTCTTGTTATAGGCTCCTTAAGTTTGGCGTCAAACCTTTCTACTTTTACATAAGTCATTGTGGTAAAAGTTTTTGTGCTTTGGAGTTGTTAAAAGTAGTTGCTTAAGAGCAGCCTTTCTAAACTCATGCATATTGCCCATATACTCGTATATTTTCTCTTTAGCAGTCTGCAGTTGTGCCCCTTCTTGTTCTATGAGATTCCCCTATTCTGCAGTGCTTGTTTGTCAGTGCCTCTAAATAATTCCTACTACTTCTTAACTGCATCTATTTCCTTTATTTCTACCATATTTTAAACTCCATTTTCATTTTATCCCACTCACTAGCCATCACCTCAACCAATTTCTATCTTCCTTAATAACCCTTGAATAATTTCCACTACCCCTTCCTTAAGTTCTTCCTTTTAACAGGTAGCTGGGAAAGTGTCAGTGTACTTCATTACCCTGCATGACTTTTATTATTGCATGATCTGAAATAGTTGTTGGATGTGTCAAAGCTTTCTAGTAAATGCACATGTTCCTGTGAAATGTGATTTCTGTCTGGTCTAGCCCATTTTATTGTATTTCGGGGAATAATATACAAATTCTGTCAGAATTCCTACTACTGTACTGAATTCACATTTTTTCATACCAGATATTTCATAACTTCAGAAATCTACACTCTTTTGCTGTATTCTCCCTTCTAGGGCCCCTTGACACTTTCTCACTATTGCAAATCAAGTTCCAGTTCCCACCTGTAAATAATCCCTGTTGAAAGCTGATTATTTTGCCTAAAATTTTCTCAAGCTCCTCCATAATATCAGTTTTTGGCAGAATACAAATACGTGCCAGCATGATCATCCTCCCTTGCCAGTAGTCCGTTACTACCACGTCTGCCATTGCCTTTTTTTCCCTCTTCTTTCACTGTTGGAGCCCCTCTAGCAATTAGTATTATTTCTCCTTCCTTTCCTTTGTCCCTGATATTCTATTGAATTACCCATCCTGAAATCCTTTGTCGAACTGTCTCTCCTGCTGCATTACTATTTGTACACTCGATTTCTTAATATAATTCAGTAACACTTTCTTTTTTGTATGTACCTGTAAGAACATTTACTTTCCAATGTTATATGCATAGCTTAGTCATTATGCTAAAAAGCTATTTTTCCCACCTATTATACATGAAAGTATTTTGAATATGCATTTCTAACTTTTATCTTGTATGCACATTACTGTTTGTCAGGCTAACCTTTTTAGATGGTTGTTTCTTCTCATCTCCATTTGATCCTCGATTCTTGGTTGGGTTGTCTCCTGTGCAGAGTCTGCATGTCCTCCCTGCGTTCATCTGGGTTTCCTCTGGGTACTCCAGTTTCCTCCCACATTCCAAAGTGGTGCAGCAGAAGCAGTTCTCTGCCCGGGCCTCCTGTGATTCAGCTACCAAGACTCCAAAGCTAAGCCCTGTTAGTCGGACTCTTTCTTGCCTCAGCAAATGTCAGATAAAGTAAATACTTATTTAACTTGTAAACAAATACCCCATAAGGATTTCCACTCTTACTGCCTCCCTTGCTTAGGCCCCAGACCACGGCGTCTCGCCTGCTCAGCCTGTGCTTCCTTCAACCGCGGCGAACTCTTAGACGCCGGTCGGAGTTTGCAGAGGAATTCTTTGGGGCTAATTTTGCATATAAGATGCCGCCGGAGACTCCGACCGCATGGTGAAAACGGAAGGACAAGGACCGACATCGCGCCGCGGCTCGCTGAAACCACGGTTAGGCATCATGCGAGTGTCTCTCTGTTTCGGCCGAAACAGAGTCCTCGGTACTTCCTTTAACCGAATCCACTCAACCGACCACAGCGGCCTTGGAGGGCCCCGGCTGAGTCGGCTACTGAGCTTTCTACTGAAACCAGTGTCCCGGAAATGTCCGACACTATTCCTTTGGACAAGTCTACTCCTGCATTAGTGCAGCCAGACCCCCTGCTTCCATGTCCATTAAGGCCTTTTCCAGGGCTAAAGCTGCTAAACTTGCTAAAGCTTTGCCTCCCAAACCTTCTTCTAGTTCTCAGATCCTCAGACTTGCAGAGGATCTTATCTCTTTAATTAGAGGTTCTCAGCCTCACCCGGGCAGGGGCTCTCAACCATCACCAGACAAAAGGCCCAGGACTGAGCCCTCTGACCAGCACTCTTCAGATGAGTCTACGGATGGATCTGTGTTGTCAGATCACCAGGAGGTGGCTTATTCGGCCTACGAGGATTCTGATGCTGAAGAATCTATCCCTTCGGCCTCCCCTCCTGAAGAGTTTTCCTTTGGTGAGACACTACACTCTATGTGGGAACATTTTCAATGGCAGGGTCAGGAATTTTCTGATTCTAGAAAGAAACTAAGGACCTTTTTACATTTACCTCAGCATAGGCCCTTAGCTATACCTCCTGTTTTGAATGTTATTGATGATGTGTACAATGATGTTAGTACAGCTCCTGATTCTCTCCCTCCGGCTCCTGCCAAACCTGATAGATACTACAGGGTCCCGGATTCTCATCTACATCTGTACCAAGGCCCATTCCTGCATACTATTTCTCCAGGCCCAAAGGGGCCAGGGTTGCTAAGCTGCCTGCCAAAAAAAATCTCTCTCTTGAAGGGAGTCTAGAAGAGGAGTAGGGAAAGAAAGTATATTCATGAGAGCAAACTCCTTCCTTGAGAGCATTAAATTGTCAATTTCATATCCCAAGATACAGTACCAAGAGTATTTGTTAGATGAATTGCATAAGAAGCTCTCCTCTTCTGAACCTGACGTAGTACCTTCGGGATCTGGTACATAACTCACAGCAGGTTAGTAATCATTTTTTTTGCAGTGTGGTTATGATGCACACTGGAAGCTTCATGTGGGCTATGACTGGGGTAGTGTTCTATAGGCATGCCTGGGAAGAATGAAACCAGACCATCCATGCACCATGTTAAAAGATACTCTGGATGAACAAAAAAAAAAAAAATCCTCGGCTCAGGTTCTCTCTTAAAGTTAGAGAAAAAAACAAAAACAAAGAAAAACAAAGACAACTTCCGGATTACTTCTTGAATGAGGTCATTGTTCCCCTGTACTCTTCACTTATCAGACCAATGATAGAGTACAATGCCCCATTCGGGATGTATCTCACCCGACATCTGCAGCAGTGGAGAGACCCCAAAGTTCCTCACCAAAGGATAAAGGGACTCCAAAATCTGTCATATGCTGCCAGATTGAAGAAACTCAGCTCTATTCAGTGCATACCGCCTGCTCAGAGGTGACATGTGCCTGCCATACAAGGCCATGTCCAACCTGGAATTAAGGGACATGCTCCACCTCAAAAATTCCAAATCCACCAAAACCACTCGAGCAAGCGACTTAACCCTTAGCACGAACATAAATAGGCAATGCTGGAGGCATAGCTTTATCACTCACAGACTCCTATGCTGTGGAATAGAATCGGTCCATGTGAGGCAGAGCACCTCGCTGACTCTGTTCAAGAGAAATCTAGACCTGTGGATGGGAGATCGTAGGTTTACCCCGGGAATCATCTCTGTGTCACTGCTGGACAGAGGCACAACAAACTAATGGGCACAGTATTTTTTCATATAAGGGGTGGCGTAAGCCACAAAAATTTGGGCTAGGCTTATAAATGCCTTAGGGCAGATAGCCTAGTATAAACCTATGAACCTATGAATCTGACAAGGCAAACTCAGCTAACTGCAAGGAAAATCCTGCAGGCCCTGGGCTACATGGCATCCTGCATAATTCTGATTCCACAAGCCAGGCTACATATGAGAAAATTACAATGGTACCTAAGGAGTGTATGGTCTCAGCACAGTCACAGTTTGGAAACTTTGATACCAATCATTCCTTGCCTTCAAAAGGAATTTCTGTGGTGGGCTCAAGCCTGCCAGTCCAACAGAGGGTTGCCTTTCAACAAACCAAAAACAAAACAAACCATCACCACGGACGCTTCAGACCGAGGATGGGGAGCACACATGGAGGGCAAATGTATACAAGGCCTATGGCCTCAAGGGCAGCTGCGCATGCACATAAACCAAAAGGAAATGCTGGCAGTGATGCAATCGAGGCCTTCAAACCTTTCCTCCATCAAGGCCACCTGTTAATAAGGACAGACAACACCACAGTCATATGGTACATAAACAAGCAAGGAGGCACGCATTTCTACCCTCTATGCAGGCTGGCCATGAATCTATGGGAACTATGCTTGAAACTCAATATCCAACTACAGTCCCAGTTCGTGCCAGGGAAAGAAAATGCACTGGCAGACAGCTTAAGCAGAACTACCATGGATGCACACGAATGGATGCTGCACCCAGACATCTTTCTACTCATAACACAAGCATGGGGGAAGCCGGAGATAGATCTGTTCGCCTCACCCCACAATCATCAACTGAAGACATTCTGCTCAAGGACATACCACCAACAAGCATGGAGGGTGGACTCTCTCTCTCTTTCAGCTGGAAAGCTCTAAAAGTCTATGCCTTCCCACCTCTCCCATTAATGTCCAAGGTTTTACTGAAGATCAGGGCAGAACAGCCAAGAGTGATTCTGATAGCTCCAGACTGGCCAAGGCAGCACTGGTACCCACTATTGAGGAGCATGTCACAGACGAAACCGTGGCCTCTCCCCCTATGGCCACTTCTTCTGACGCAGAACAATTTCAAGATCATGCATCCCAACTTGAAAACATTGCAGCTAACCGCCTGGAAAATTCCATAAACCCCCCTCAACATAACCTTTCACAGAGAGTAAAGGACATTATTATGGAAGCTCGCTGGCCTTCCACAAGGAAGACATACTCAGCAAAATGGAAAAGATTTCTCATTTGGAACCCAACAAAAGGCTTAGATGTGACAGTGGCGAGCATGGCACATATTCTGGAATACTTAGCAGAATTGTTCCACAATGGCCTGTCCTATTCTTCCATTAAGATTCATGCCTCAGCAATTTCAGCAGAATACAATGTTGATCCACCTATCTTCTCGCATCCTCTCCTCAGGCAATTTCTGAGAGGAATCAAAAACATCAATCCTCCAAGGAAACCACCTTTACCTACTTGAGATCTCAACTTTGTGCTGGAGAAACTAACACTTCCTCCCTTTGAACCAGCAGCATCGGCGGATCTACAGTTTCTGTCCTGGAAAACTGCATTCCTTCTGGCCATAACTTCAGCAAGAAGAGTATCTGAGTTACAAGCTCTAATGGCAGTACAGCCATTTCTTATCTTCCATCAGGACAGAGTTTCATTGAGAACCAATCCTACTTTTATGCCAAAGGTGGTATCTAGGGTATCCTTGAACCAAGCTATTCACTTGCCTACATTCTTCCCAAATCCACAAAATAAAGGGGAAAAACTTCTACACACTCTGGATATACACAGACAACTACACTACTACTTGGACAGAACTAAAACTTACAGAAAGACTGACCAACGCCTTGTAGCATATGCTGCTGGGATACAAGGAAAAGCAATTTCCAAACAGACAATTTCAAAGTGGATAGGAAATTGCATCCGATTTTGTTACTCCTTTCATGGAAAGACTGTTCCTGCAAACATTAGGCCTCATTCCACGAGGGCCACAGCCACCACTACAGCCTTCCTAAGAGGGGTGGCTACCAAGGACATTTTAGAAGCTGCTACATGGAGCTCCGTGCATACATTTGCCAAACATTACAATTTACCTTTATACTCCAGATACAGAGCAGGGTTTGCTACAGCAGTCCTGCAGGGTATCTTAACTACACCTTCCTTTTCTTAGTACCTCCTCCCCCAGATTGGCTATGGTATTCTACCCATATGTTATGACTGCAGATGCATCCTTGAAGGACATAGTACAGTTTTGTACCTACCATAAATGTAGATGTCCGATAGGTATGCATCTGCAGTCAGGTTTACCCTCCCTCCTTCCCCTCTGTGGTATTCCTAGGGTGCTTACCCCTCCATTAGCTAGCTGGGGGATCTATTATGGTGTATTTGTTTGTATATATATGTATATATTTTGGAAAATGTTTGAAATTTATTGCATTCCTCCAAATTTGGCCTTCCTACAGGGCACCTGGGATCTGGGGCAAGAAACCCTGAGGAAAATGGCGTCGGCTGATGCTTTTATACCCCAGACTCTGACGTCGGGGAAAGTGCGACATCAGCCGAGGCCAGACCCAGACTTTGGAATCCGGCTGACCGAAGGGCTGCCTGAGGCAGGACAACCCATATGTTATGACTGCAGATGCATACCTATCGGATATCTACATTTATGGTAGGTACAAAACTGTACTGTTTCCTCTGGGTACTCCAGTTTCCTCCCACATTCCAAAGACCTGCATCTGGAGCGTTTCTCCCCGGGCCTCCATTGAAAATAGGCTCTGTCCTAGTCGGACTTTCCTGGTCAGCAAATGTTAAATAAATAAATAAAATCCTAGGTCTGATTTTACAAGGCTTTTTTGTATTAATGAAAACCCTCAACAAAAAAATTAAATACATTTACACCCTCACCCCCGTTACCCATTAACTTAGAGTAAACTCACCCAAAGCTATGTACATCCCTAAAAAATGAAGTTTAACCTTCCAGATAGGAGCAATTGCCCCAAATTGACAGCTGCACCCACAGGCATTACCTAACCTAAAATCAAGGTTGCCCACACAACAGTGCTTGTTACAACCGGTGTTCCAGTTACACTGATTGTTGTCTGTTCTTTTCTTTCTTCCTTTCACAGATGTGAGGAAACTGCTTGTATGCTTTCAGAAAACATTAACTTTTAGCCCTAAGAAAAAAGTGCACTGGATATCTTTAAGTAAAATTGAATTGTACACTGCTCTATTATCTGCATTAAAGTGTTAAGGCTGCTATGGAGGCTCTTATCTCTTATTCACTTCCTATAATTTTACACTTTTTCACTGAACTGCTTGCGTACCATTAAATGTGACACTTCCCTTTGCAAAGAATACTGAGAACTCTCAAGAGCAATTGCTTGCATCTGCAGATGACTTGTCTCCATGTAGTACTTGGCAATGAATCTCTGTAAATTTCACTCAGAACAGAATTTTCAACTGCCTTTAGCTGCAGATTTCTTGATTCCCACTGAGAAAATTTGCTAATGGAGAAGAAATATAAGCATTAATATATTTGCAGATACAAGAAACATAAGCATTTTAAATGGTTTTCATAATGTTGTCTTATTTTCCAATCTTATTTAGAAAACACATTTACAGCTTAAGCCAATGGTATTTATCTGGACTTTATATTGTATATAAAAGTAAGATAATTATCAGTGCACTTTTCACCTTCCCCCACCCCAGCAGCCCAAGATCATGGTATATTAACTTCAAAAAGGCTGGACAAAAAGTTTATCTTGTTATATAGTAAAGCCTATATTTCTTACAACTAGAAAAGTATTTGTTTGCTTTAATATTTTCAGCACATACTACAGTCACTGAAAAGATTCCCCCTCATATTTTAAAATACTAATGACTATAAACTACAGAAAACTGATTTACTGTATAACCCGCAGTTTATATAATGCAATGTTTTGTACAACTACTAATAAAAACAAACATTTTTACTTACAGTTAAGTGGGATGTATGCTTTACAGTCCACCCAGAAGTGTAATAAAGTCAGCAAAAGTCTGGTCTGTCTTTGCCACTTTTTCTTGCAAAGCCATGTTTTACAGATGTGATTGATGATTTATAGTCTCCCATTTTATTTAATAATTTCGATGTTGCTGGTCTTCCTGTTCATCTCCATCTCTAAGCAGCAGACTCTTGTTCCAGTTTAAGGTGCTCCTGATTTTTCTAGTCAACTCCTGTTCTTTTTTGTCTGTCAGGCATTTTTCTTTGGAACATTTGGAAAGTTTTCACTTGTAAAGTCTCTCTATGAGCTTTATTGTCAGAAGAGAGTCCCTTTCTGTTTGCTGGCTCACTTTTTCTTGAATAAAGTTTATTTCCTCATTAGCTTGTTCTGAATCCAAAACTGATCCTGCAGAAAAAAATATTCTGTTGACAGCTGGATACAGCAGTCACACACCTGCTTTTTGACATTCCCTGATTGCTGGGATACATTTGTTTCTATTTTGCCTCGTGTACAGTGAAGAATTATTTTCCCCAAACACACCGTGTCAAATTTGTAATACTTTCACTTCTGCCACCGTTGTTAGAATCAACTCTTTCTACTGGTATGGTTACATCTTTACTGTTACAGGTCTTTGCTGCTTTCTCATGGCTAGGTTTGGAGCATACATTCTTTGCTCCCTTTCAGTTAACAAATCCTGCTGTAGAATACCAGTCCAGTTTCATATCTGTTCTTTCACAGGATTAATACAGTGCGTTCCTTCTAGCTTCTCTTGTACAGCAGAGAATCTCATGTTTTCTCTGCATGCTCGGTCTTCTAACTCTGACATTCTTTGAAACAGCTATTCTTCAAAAGCCTCATACTCAGTCTTTCCTTCACTTCAGCCTTTAATTTTTCAGGTTTTATCAGTTCATCTGAATAGCTAGTTAAAGCTTCTCTTTTTTTCCAGCATTTTATTATTTGACTTAATATTCCTTCAGTGTTGCATTTATTTTAAATCTCCAAGTACCTTTGATTTTCCCTCTACAATACTAGAAGATATCACTTGTACCACAGCTGACATTTGAACTGCTTTTGGTTGAACACTTGCAGGATTCTTCCCAGCCAGTGATTTGTCTTCACTTTTTCTGATTCTGTTTCTTTTCTTATTCTCTAAATTTGTTTTTTGCTGACATATGGGCAGTGTACATTTTCCCAGTAACTGAATTTTACCGAAGCTGACAATATCACTGGCTCTTATTTCTCAATTTCTGTTCTCACATTGGGAGAGCTAAAATTAAGCTGTTGATCAGTGTGCGGCCATCTTGTAAGCCCCTGGCAGCACTTTTTATTTTTTAGATGGGACTCTGTTACCCATCATCTTTGTATAAATGACATTGCCTTATTACTTGTGCATCTTATTTTTTTATGTACTGATTATTCACTTTTTGCATGTATATCCATGCACATGTTAGGCATCAGTTAGAGAAAACTTCACTGATCTGGAGCTGGTTCTATGTGTTTGATATGATCACTTAATTCAAGGCATTGCTGCTTAGCTCTTTGCAAAGGTTGGGGGCTGGCCTCATCCTTTCTTTGTCTCTTGGTTACTTACTAAAGTTTGGTGCTGGTTCCATCCTCTTGACTCTTTACTAACATTGAGTACTGGTTGCACCACATTCCGCATTTTCCCATTTATTCATTGACTCTGTTGATGCGTTTAGTTATTTTAAGAGCCTAGCTAAGTGGAAATATCTGACCTAATTTTGTAGAACTCGCTCTAAATGCATTATCAGGACTCATGCCACAGGCATTAACATTACATGCCACCTAAAAGTTTCCCAGGCTGTGGTTTCCACAGCAGGCATTTGTTCTTGTCCTGGTGTTCCATTGCTGTAGTCCTAAGGTTTTGGTAGTTTGGAAGGGTGTTGCTGTTCTATGGAAGTGCCAAGCTTTGAATAAGATATTAAACTGAGGTCCTGTGTCCCCGGGCTTGTTGTGGTTTACATGATTGTTTGAAAGATCTTGTGACATTGTTCATGAAAAAATGGGAAGTTCCCCAATTCTTAGCCAGACATTTTTTTCTTTTCATTTGATGTTGAATGTCACCCAAGGCTGTGAGGGAATAAAGGGTAATGGGCAGGTTCATTCCACCCAAGGCTATGAGGGAATAAAGGGTAATGGTCAGATTCAGTACACCCAGGGCTGTGAGGGAATAAAGGGTAATGGTCAGATTCAGTACACCCAGGCTGTGAGGGAATAAAGGGTAATGGGCAGGTTCAGTACACCCAGGGCTGTGAGGGAATAAAGGGTAATGGTCAGATTCAGCACACACAGGCTGTGAGGGAATAAAGGGTAATGGGCAGATTCAGTACACCCAGGGCTGTGAGGGAGTAAAGGGTAATGGTCAGATTCAGTACACCCAGGGCTGTGAGGGAATAAAGGGTAATGGTCAGATTCAGCACACCCAGGCTGTGAGGGAATAAAGGGTAATGGGCAGATTCAGTACTCCCAGGGCTGTCAGGGAATAAAGGGTAATGGGCAGATTCAGTACTCCAGGAACTTAACCAGGAATTCTGTATCTACGGTGTAAGTAGTAATAAAATACAAACAATCTTTCCCTTCTCTTTCTTTACTTTTCATTTTGCCAGTTCCCACGGTAACTGTCTACGGTGTAAGTAGTAATAAAATACAAACAATCTTTCCCTTCTCTTTCTTTACTTTTCTTTTTGCCAGTTCCCACATTAACTGCCTATAAATCAATATCCCTGATTTCTTGTGCATTAACCTTTAATATAGGTTGATAAAAACCTTTGTCCCTTTTTACCATAATCTCCTCTTTTATAGTACTAACTAAAACAGCCGGATATCCTCCTCTTATAAACATTTCCATAATAAATTGTAATTCATCCTTAAATCTCTGAAAAGCATTGGTCATTCTGGCAGCCTAAACCATTTGGCCCTTAACAATAGCCTTTTTCTGATGGCTAGGGTGCCAGCTTTGATAATTCAAATAAGAGTTGGAGAAAGTGGCCTTCCTATAGATATTAGATGTAAGCCTCTTTTTATCTTGATCTACTACTAACTGAACGTCCAAGTAACATATTTCTGTAGAACTATATGTATATGTAAATTTTAAAAATTCTACAGTTCTATTAATGTACTTGAAAAATAATTCCAAATTTTTATATCTCCATTCCAAACAATAAAAATGTTGTCCAGAAATCTTGTGTAATGCTGAATATACTCTCTGAAATCACTCTGAAATGCATACTCCTGCTCCCAATAAGACATCACATAATTCGCATAAATGGGGGCACATGCTGCCCCCATTGCTACTCCTGTTACCTGTTTAAAATAACTACCCTCAAAGAACAGGAAATTATTATCCAATACAATTTCCATAAGCGTTACAAAAACATTTACTTGGTCTTGTTCAAAAAGCCCAGTTTTATTCAAGTGTCTCCCCAACCAGTCCAGACCAATGTTATTTGGAATTACTGTGTATAAATTACACACGTCAATAGTAAGGAATATAGTAGAAGCATCAATTTTTACCTCATTTAATTTATGCAAGAAATGCCATGAATCCCTTTTAATATAGTCAAACTTAGTAAGCCCCCTTTGAAGGTGATGGTCAAGATACTTACTAATAAATACCGTCTTATTCCTTTTACCATCAACTATTGGCCTAAAAGTTACATTACTTAAGCCTTTATGTATTTTAGGAATGCCAAATATGTTGCTCACCATAGGAAAATCATTTTTCAAGTAATTAAGTACCACTTCATTAATCTGACCCTGGTATAACATATCTTCTATCATTAAATCTATTTTCGAAAAAGCTACATGAATCTTATTTAATGTAACTTCTTCATATGCCTCGCCAGTCAACATTTGAAACATATAATTACTATAGTAATTTTTATCCATGACTACAATCCCATTACCCTTGTCAGGTTTCATAAAACGAATATTTTTATCTGTGATGAGCTCATTTAATAAAACCATTTCATCTTCACTTAAATTATTATTTTCACCATTTAAACCATACTTTTTACTTTTCTTAAAAATATCCCTTATTTCTAATTCACAGGCTTTTTCATATAAGGCCACAGTATTATTAATAGGGGGGTTAAACTTGCTTGGTTTAAATAATTCCCCATCATTTTGTTCATTATTTCCAGTTACCCACATCTTAAAATTCATCTTCCGAGTTAACAGTTTTAAGTCGATAAGAACATCAGTAATTGTACCTCTTCTGCTTGGTACAAAGGTAAAGAACATCAGTAATTGTACCTCTTCTGCTTGGTACAAAGGTAAAACCTTTTGAAAGTAATTCAGCATGCTCAATAATTAATTCTCTGCTTGAATAATTATATACTTTAAAATCCCCATGTTTGTTAAAAATAATTACAGGTTCATTCTCAAAAATATTATTTCTCTGTATAACCTCTAAAATATCAGACATATCTAACAAACCTTCCCTAAAATTAGGGTCTATAATTTCATTAATAACAAACAAATCATCTGTATTATTCAGACTTGGCCCTTCAGTACAATAACATTTTCTATTAATCTCAAAGTCATTCTTAGATATGTTGCAGTATTCCACACACTGTCCGCTAATAACATTAGTGGTTTCAGTCATATCAGTCGCACATGTTGGATAAATACTTACCTGCAACAACGAATCAATCATTTCTTCCTCGCCATCAACTACAGGGTCCTTCTGCTGCTGACCCTGAAATAGAAACCTGTCATCCATTGTATCTTCATGACAAAAAGTTGAATTTACTTTGGGCCCATTTCCCAAATCACGCTGTAAAAGCCCCGTGGACACCATAACATAACTTCCAAGAACGACCGCTGAAGCAGGAATTAAATTCACTGTCTCCACACCTTGTGATGATCTTGATATATGGTTGGTGGTCCCCATTTCTTTGGTCTTGCTCCCTGCTCGACATACCTCTCGCTGTTCTCCCTTCTCTGCTGTGGAGCATTCCCCACTCGATTGCGCAACCTCTCTGACCATCTGGGACCTTCCTCTAAAGGGTGTTCGTCCTGCTGAGGGTACGCATCCCTACGAGGTGACGTCATATCCTGTCCCACTTGCTCAGTATCATTCACCGTCACTCTGGAATTTTTACGATTCCCCTTTGATATACTCTTTCATCACAATATTCATCCGTTTCTCTTTTAATTTTATGCATCTTCCTCTGAAAAATCACATGGCAGCTATTTTCCACCGAATTAAGAATATGCTTGTAATTAGTTGAGTAATTTTCAAAATTTAAATCACTCAATATAATATCATTGTTCTGTTCTAATTCTGCCATTAGTCGAGCTATAACATTATCATCGTGCTTGATCATAATTCTCAATAGATCAAGCCCTACTTTATGAAATAGTTCATAAAGGGTAATGGTCAGATTCAGTGCACCCAGGCTGTGAGGGAATAAAGGGTAATGGGCAGGTTCAGTACACCCAGGGCTGTGAGGGAATAAAGGGTAATGGGCAGGTTCAGCACACCCAGGGCTGTGAGGGAATAAAGGATAATGGGCAGGTTCAGTACACCCAGGGCTGTGAGGGAATAAAGGGGAATGGTCAGATTCAGCACACCCAGGGCTGTGAGGGAATAAAGGGGGAATGGGCAGGTTCTGTACACCCAGGGCTGTGAGGGAATAAAGGGTAATGGGCAGGTTCAGTGCACCCAGGGCTGTGAGGGAATAAAGGGTAATGGGCAGGTTCAGTACACCCAGGGCTGTGAGGGAATAAAGGATAATGGGCAGGTTCAGTACACCCAGGGCTGTGAGGGAATAAAGGGGAATGGGCAGGTTCAGTACTCCCAGGGCTGTGAGGGAATAAAGGGTAATGGGCAGGTTCAGTACACCCAGGGCTGTGAGGGAATAAAGGGTAATGGTCAGATTCAGTACACCCAGGGCTGTGAGGGAATAAAGGGTAATGGGCAGGTTCAGTACACCCAGGGCTGTGAGGGAATAAAGGGTAATGGGCAGGTTCAGTGCACCCAGGGCTGTGAGGGAATAAAGGGGAATGGGCAGGTTCAGTACACCCAGGCTGTGAGGGAATAAAGGGTAATGGGCAGGTTCAGTACACCCAGGGCTGTGAGGGAATAAAGGGTAATGGGCAGGTTCAGTACACCCAGGGCTGTGAGGGAATAAAGGGGAATGGTCAGATTCAGCACACCCAGGGCTGTGAGGGAATAAAGGGGGAATGGGCAGGTTCGGTACACCCAGGGCTGTGAGGGAATAAAGGGTAATGGGCAGGTTCAGTGCACCCAGGGCTGTGAGGGAATAAAGGGTAATGGGCAGGTTCAGTACACCCAGGGCTGTGAGGGAATAAAGGGGAATGGGCAGGTTCGGTACACCCAGGGCTGTGAGGGAATAAAGGGTAATGGGCAGGTTCGGTACACCCAGGGCTGTGAGGGAATAAAGGGTAATGGGCAGATTCAGTACACCCAGGGCTGTGAGGGAATAAAGGGTAATGGGCAGGTTCAGTACACCCAGGGCTGTGAGGGAATAAAGGGTAATGGGCAGGTTCAGTACACCCAGGGCTGTGAGGGAATAAAGGGTAATGGGCAGGTTCAGTACACCCAGGGCTGTGAGGGAATAAAGGATAATGGGCAGGTTCGGTACACCCAGGGCTGTGAGGGAATAAAGGGTAATGGGCAGGTTCAGTGCACCCAGGGCTGTGAGGGAATAAAGGGTAATGGGCAGGTTCAGTACACCCAGGGCTGTGAGGGAATAAAGGGGAATGGTCAGATTCAGCACACCCAGGGCTGTGAGGGAATAAAGGATAATGGGCAGGTTCGGTACACCCAGGGCTGTGAGGGAATAAAGGGTAATGGGCAGGTTCAGTGCACCCAGGGCTGTGAGGGAATAAAGGGTAATGGGCAGGTTCAGTACACCCAGGGCTGTGAGGGAATAAAGGGGAATGGTCAGATTCAGCACACCCAGGGCTGTGAGGGAATAAAGGGTAATGGGCAGGTTCAGTGCACCCAGGGCTGTGAGGGAATAAAGGGTAATGGGCAGGTTCAGTACACCCAGGGCTGTGAGGGAATAAAGGATAATGGGCAGGTTCGGTACACCCAGGGCTGTGAGGGAATAAAGGGTAATGGGCAGGTTCAGTACACCCAGGGCTGTGAGGGAATAAAGGGTAATGGGCAGGTTCAGTACACCCAGGGCTGTGAGGAATAAGGATAATGGGCAGGTTCGGTACACCCAGGGCTGTGAGGGAATAAAGGGTAATGGGCAGGTTCGGTACACCCAGGGCTGTGAGGGAATAAAGGGTAATGGGCAGGTTCAGTACACCCAGGGCTGTGAGGGAATAAAGGGGAATGGTCAGATTCAGCACACCCAGGGCTGTGAGGGAATAAAGGGTAATGGGCAGGTTCGGTACACCCAGGGCTGTGAGGGAATAAAGGGTAATGGGCAGATTCAGTACACCCAGGGCTGTGAGGGAATAAAGGGTAATGGTCAGATTCAGCACACCCAGGGCTGTGAGGGAATAAAGGGTAATGGGCAGGTTCAGTACACCCAGGGCTGTGAGGGAATAAAGGGTAATGGGCAGGTTCAGTACACCCAGGGCTGTGAGGGAATAAAGGGGAATGGTCAGATTCAGCACACCCAGGGCTGTGAGGGAATAAAGGGTAATGGGCAGGTTCAGTACACCCAGGGCTGTGAGGGAATAAAGGGGAATGGGCAGGTTCAGTGCACTTAACCTGTTTGTCACTGTGACTCTTGTTGCTGTCTTTGTCTCCTTTACTTCTAGTACAGTGACTTATGATGTCAGATTAGGTGTAATAAATCTGTCCTTCTGTGTTAATGAAAAACTTTGTACTTTTCTCTATTCTTGTGTCATTGTGTAACTTTATTTTAGTGTGTGTCTGATTCTTCCTACTGCCCGTCAGTAGAATGCTCTCAGATCACATGTTAATGCTTTTGTAGTCATCTTTTCCTTGCAGACTTGTCATTGTACAATACTTGTTGCGCTGTGTGCCGCACTTAATAAAATATCGTCCTTGTTCCTTTTCACTCTACATTCTGCCTGCTTTGTCCTACTGTATTGACAACACCCTCCCCTTATTCTTTGTACCTGATGTGGTTTGTTTTAGATGTGCAGACCTGGTACACTTTAGGCGCTGTATTACTTTGGGTGGTCAAGGCAGCACTCTCATATGTTGAATCCGCATCCGTAATAGAGATGTAGACAAGTCTGAAGCATTCGCATGCCTCAGTCTTGGCATTCACATAGCACTACATATAAAAAATATACTGTGAGAAAAATGTAAAAGCTGTACATCATTATATAATAATACCACTGCAAAGAAATGTTTGTGTGTCATCCAGTTTAACTGCCTTTCAGATTTGTAAGTAGTAGCACTACCGTCCTGTAATTTCTGTGCTCTCCTGTTACCTCTCTGACTAATTTAGCTTCTTGTATTGACAATATGTCTGTCATCTTTTTACTTTTATATGTATGAGATAGCAATGAGACCCAGATGGGATGTCGCTTCATCTTTGGGCAGACACATTTATCTATCCACACTCAAGACTAGTTTAATGTTGTTCCAGGAGGAAACTATAAAACTAGACAAAAAAATCTGCCTGAGCACAGTGGAAACATACATCCACCACCCAGAAAGCACCCCAGTAAGAAGTTAACCTGGGGTTATGGGTGATGCTGGGCTGCCATGCTGTTTATCAAGTAAAATATTACCCATAAAGGCAAAATTAACAGCATTACTGTCCCGTTCGATTCTCGGCTTGGCTTGGGAGTGCCTTCTGTGTGGAGTCTGCATGTCCTCCCTGCGGTTGGGTAGTGTTCGAAAGACATGCATGTGTAAATGGGCGTGCCTTCGTTGAAGGTTGGGCATCGAGCTGGCACCTCAGCATTTCGTAAAAATCTACTGCCAATCATTAGCGGACCGGAGTTCCGCTGTGGCGACCCCTTACCGGGAAAAAGCCGAAAGACAAACAACAACTGAGAACTGCTTTATATTTGTTTGTTTACCAGGGCTCAAATATGACCAATTTCAGACCCAACCTGGGTTGCATAGTACATCTACACTACAGTAATAATAGTAACTGAGTACATTTTCAAAATATAACCGCAGAAAGTTATAGTAATAAGATGAGGAGGTTAACAGTAGTAAGAATGCATTCAGATGATATACATGTATGCAGTATGTGTAAATCCAGAGGAGGTAGAATTCAACAACTGAATTACAGAGAAATGTTTTTTTTGTTTGGTGAGGATTCTGTGTCAAACTGTGGAGTAATGCCAAGCTAATGTAGTACTCAAGTGGCATTATCCATGTCGTTATATATGCAGCTGCTCTGTCAGTGCAGGAGGTCTTTAAGTATCACTTTAAATTTAGTCTAGTCTGGTAAGCCAGTAAGACTTGAGGGGGAGATAGGTCTGTACCTTAGAGTTTAGTTTGCACAGCAATGAATGTGTTTCAGACAAATGGAAAGCAAAATGCAGAGTATAGTAGAAATGTTTTAAAAGGGCTTGGTATGTCTTTGAAAATGGGGAAAACCAGTTGTTCATGGAAAACTGATTGTAGATTATTCACTTGTATGTCTTGCATGCACATTTTAACTTCCCACTCTCCTTGCAGTACAGTTTTACTATACTGTTCAGAATAATTTTAGAATTTGCACTTGGTCATTAAAGTACATTTCACAGCTAATTCCTTGTTTTGCAAAACTGAAGCATGTCTTTGATTGTCTTTCGAATTTTCTCAGTTAGGGGTCACCACAGCAGAACTCTGGTCCGCTAATGATTGGCAGTGGATTTTTATGGTGCCAGGTTGCCAGCCCGACGCCCAATCTTCAAAGAAGGCACACCTTTTCACGCATGCACCTACCTGCATTTCTTTAAACGTCACTTGACCGCGGGGAGAACATGCAGACTCCACACAGAAGGCGCTGCAGCTGAGAATTGAACGGGGGAGCCTCTTGCTGTGAGGTGACAACGCTAACCGCAGTACCACCACAGCCCTTGAAGCATGTCTTTGATATGAACACCAAATAAAATGTTACAAGAAAAAGGTGTAGCTAGGGGTGGTGTGTGTGTGTGTGTGTGTGTGTGTGTATGTGTGTGTATATATATATATATATATATATATATATATATATATATATATATATATATATATATTGTGTGTTTGTGTTTATATGTTTTTGTCTAGGAAGTAAGATTTACTGAAAGTGTATGCATGTGTTGTATTACGCTCATGGACTGTTAACTAAATGGGTAAAATGTACACAGTCATTCTAGGTAGGGAATATAGTAAGGCTTTTTTTATGTTTGATTTTTTCAGGATAGTGACACCCTCCCTCCTTCCCTCTCTAATAGTCTCAGGATTGTTGCTGGACATTTGTGGGAGGTGGCTGAAATTCCACATTCAGTCTGAGTTTGTAAAGGCATTGAAATTTATTTTGGAATATGGCTTTAAGTTGCATATGAGAGTGCAGCGTTGGAATCTAGTCATGAATTTGGAAGCGAAAAGCAATCCGGACACCAGATTTTTTAGAACGGACAGTCCTGTAATTTACTTGGGTGCAGGTGAGAACAACTTTGTTGAGATTGCCACGAATTTTCTTTATGCACAGGTATATTGTCAGTTCAGACTGGTTAGACTTGGCCATTGACTGCTGGTATTATGTATTTGCTGATGTGGTTATCAGTAAGGTGTGGCAGATGTTCATCGTGTTACACAGCTGCAGTCATTACACTTGGGTTATCCTGCCGTCATGCGGTCCCTCAGTCGGCCTGAGTTCCAAAGTCTTGGTCCGGCGTCGGTTGCTGTTGCTTCTTCCCTGACATCCGTGCGCCAGGGGTATATAAGATGCAGCCGACACCATTTTCTTCAGTCTTTCTTGCAGCGCGGTGCCCGAAGCAAAAGCAGTTCGCAAGTGCCGGTCGGCCGACTCCTGAGATTTTCATTCCAAATCCAGAACCGAAGTCTTCTACAAAGCTAAGTACCCTGTTGGGGAAACTTTTTCTTGCCTCAGACCAATGTCAGTAAAAGTTAATAACTGTATTTCTTGTGGGAAGCAAATACCTCATAAGGATTTCCATTCTTATTGTATCCCATGCCTAGGCCCAGACCACGACGTCACAGGTTGTCGGTTTTGCGCTAGTTTTAACAAGCGCACTATTAAACGTCTGTTTGATTTTGCCAGACATTATTTTGGCAGAAATTTCAATTACACCATGTTGTCAGAACTACCGACGACCGGAATACACAAAAAGCGCAAAGACAAGGACAGACATCTGAGGCCCAAAACTAACGACAAAGCCTCTTCTAGGCCAGTCGCTGGTTCTCCGGTTTTCAGCGAGGCGCCTTCGCAGCCCCTGACGACCGCTTCTTTAGAACCACAGGCCGCCTCTGACTCCCACGTGGAGATGGCTGGGCCTTCGGACGCACCATATTTACAGCCTACCGAGACTAACCCTTCAGAGGGATCTGGAGTAGCTGAACAACCCGTAGCTTCAGAGGGTGTTTTCAGACCTTCTCAGTTAACCATTAAATCTTCTGCTAAGTCTAAATCTCCTTTAAAAACAAAGAAACAAATTCAACATTCACCAGGACAGGCCTCCATACCTAAGAAACAAATGCTCAAAATGGCCGAAGACTTAATCACTCTGATTAGGGGGTCCCATCCCCCTCCTGATAAAAGGTCTAGACAGGATGCAGACTGTGATTCATCCGACTAGGTATCCGTCTCTTCAGATTCATCTCAAGACCTAGGATACTCTTTACCCCCTTATGAGGATTCTGATGCTGAGGAATCAATTCCTTCAGCCTCTCTGCCAGAGGACTACTCCTTTGGGGAAACCTTAACATACCATGAGGGAGCATTTCCATTGGGAGGGCCAGGAATATTCAGAATCCAAGAAAAGGCTCCGAGATTTCCTTTTATTACCTCAACACAGACCCCTTGCTATTCCGCCAGTGTTGGATATTGTGGCTGATGTGTATACTGAATCCAGTTTGAATCCTGATTCTTTACCTCCTGCTCCAGTTAAGCCAGATACTACAGAGTCCTTGACTCTCACAAATTTCTTTATAAAAGCCCTGCTGCTGACCCTGAGACTATATTTCTCAGGGCCCCAAAGGGGTAAAGGCCTCTTCAGCAAAGAATCCAGCCCCTTCTGACAGAGATTCCAGAGCATTAGACAGATGAGGGAAGAAAGTATATACATCTGCAACTTTAGCAATGAGGGCCTTAAATTGCCAGTTTCACATGCTAAAGTATCAGCAATATTTGATGTCTCAGTTAAAACAAAAAATGCTTCCAAACTCAGATCCTCCTAATTATAAGGAAATGCAGGATTTATTGCATGCAGCTGAACAAGTGGGAAAGCATACTTTGCAATGTGGATTTGATTCATTAGAGACCTCCTGTAGAGCAGCAGTTACAGGATCTGTCATTAGAAGACATGCTTGGTTAAAAGAACAGACGTTACCAGATCATGTTAAAGCAAAATTATTGGATGCACCTTTGCAGCAGGATGTTTTATTTGGAGTTAAGGCAGAAGAGGTATTAAAGAAAATGGAGGATAAGGCAAAATCTATGCAAACAATGAAGGATTTCTTACAGGTTCAGCCTCCTCGATTTAGCAGAAATTGGCCAACAAAGAATTGGTCCTTTCCAGTTACAGACAGACCTCAAAGGGGCAGATACAGACGTCCAAGAGGTAGAGGTCAACCACAAGGTCCTTACAGGCCTCAACAATGGGGTGCATCAACCCAGAAAGAAGGGGAAGACTGGCCTCAGCCTTATAAAAAACAGCCCCAATTACTTCCCACTACAGCTGCCAAGCAGTTCTCTCTCGGCAGCCCCCTTGGGAGGAAAACTGGCACTTTTCTGTCACAATTGGCATATGATCACCAAAGACAAATGGGTTCTCAACATTGTATCTCAAGGTTACAGGTTCCACTTTCACACTCTGCCAAGGTTAAAAGGAATGCCAAATCTGCCACCAAATCAATGGGCAGAGGCTCAAAGACAAATTACAGCACTCATGGACATGAGAGCTATTCAAAAGGTACCCACACAGGAGCAAGGACAAGGATTTTACTCAAGACTCTTTCTGGTTCCCAGAAAGGACAAAGCCTCGAGGCCCATTCTGGATCTTTCTTCTCTAAACACTTACCTGGATGTTCCAAAATTCAAAATGTTGACACTACAGCAGCTTCTTCCCATGCTGGGCAAGAAAGCTTGGCTTGTAACTTTGGACCTCAAGGAGGCATACCTGCATGTCCCTATCAGACAAAACTGCAGAAGATACCTCAGATTCATAACTGGTTCAATGCACTACCAATTCTCTACACTGCCCTTTGGCTTATCTACTGTGCCCAGGGTCTTCACAAAGTGCCTGGCACCACTAATTGCATTTTGCAGACAGAAAGGAATTCAAATTTATCCGTACCTGAACGACTGCCTGATTCGAGCAGAGAGCAAGGGCATTCTTCTAAAGCTTCTGGCGTTTGTAAAAAAGAGTTGCCTAGGGTACACAGTAAACGAAAAGAAGTCAAAACTAGTGCCCTCACAAGAGATAATATTCGTAGGTGCCAGCTTGAATACAACGGCCCAGATGGCTTACCTCACGCCAGACAACCAAGGACAACTGACTCAATATTTTCAGTTGATGGCAACAAAGACCCAACTCCCTGCAAGAAAAATTCTTCAGGCCTTGGGTTACATGGCATCTTGCATACTACTAATTCCATATGCCAGACTGCATATGAGGAAACTACAGTGGTACCTAAAGAGTGTCTGGTCTCAACACTGTCAAAGTTTGGAAACAGTAATACCACTAATTCCTTGCCTTCAACAGGAGTTTCGATGGTGGGCTCAAGCATGTCACCTCAGCAAGGGACAGCCTTTCACTCAACCCCCAGCCAGGCAAACACTGACAACAGATGCATCGGATTACGCCTGGGGAGCACACATGGCAGGAAAATGTATACAGGGCAAGTGGCCCGCAGAACAAAGGCATCTTCACATCAATCAAAAAGAGATGCTAGCTGAACAAAATGCCCTTATAACTTTCAAGGACCTTCTGCATCCAGGACAACTTATACTAAAGACAGACAACACCACAGTTATGTGGTACATAAACAAGCAAGGGGGCACTCATTCTTATCCCCTCTGCAGACAAGCCATGACCTTGTGGAACACAGCTCTAACCTATCAAGTTCATCTGCAAGCACAGTTCCTGCCAGGAGAGAAAAACACACTGGCAGATGACTTAAGCAGAAACATCATGGATCCGCACGAGTGGAAATAACATCCACAAATATTCAGAATGATGACACAAAAATGGTGGAGCCCAGACACAGATCTGTTTGCATCACCAGTGAACTGCCAGCTACAGAAATTCTGCACAAGGACTTACCACCCACACGCATGGAAAGTGGATGCCCTCTCATTCAGCTGGAAAAACCTACAAGTATATGCTTTCCCACCACTACCTCTCCTTTCAAAGGTACTCATAAAAGCCAGGCAAGAAAAGCCAAATATGATCCTGATTGCCCCAGACTGGCCACGCCAGCACTGGTACCCAATCTTAAAGACCTTAGCACAAGGTCCACCCTGTATTTTGCCTCAAATCCCACATCTTCTGACTCAGCACAACAATCAGATACTTCACAGCCAGCTAAAGACTTTAAACCTGGCTGCATGGCAAATTCCTTAGTCAAGCAAGCAATGCCTCTCTCCAAAGCTGTTATGGATGTCATTCTGGAGGCCAGAAGGCCTAGCACGAGGAAAGCCTATTCGGATAAATGGAAGAGATTCTGGGCCTGGAACCAGGCTCACAGCCTTGACCCTCTCGTCCCAAACATTCCTCAGATATTACAATATTTAACTGAGATGCTGGACAAAGGCCTCTCCTTTTCATCCATCAAGATCCACGCCTCTGCCATCTCTGCTCATTACAACACGGACCCACCTATTTTTTTTAATCCTTTGCTAAAACAGTACCTCAGAGGGGCTAAAAACATAAGGCCACCCCGTAGAACACCAGCTCCAACTTGGGACCTCAACTTCGTGTTGGAAAAATTAAGTTTACCTCCTTTTGAGACAGCTAACTCAGCAGATTTAAAATATCTCTCTTGGGAAACTGCTCTGCTCCTGGCAATAACCTCAGCACGAAGAGTTTCAGAATTACAGGCACTAATGGCAGTGGAAACTTTCATCATTTTCCACCAAGACAGGGTGTCTTTAAGAACAAACCCTATGCCAAAGGTGGTATCAAGTGCGACTCCAAACTATTCACTTGCCAACTTTTTATCCAAACCCGCAGAATAAAGGGGAGAGACTTCTGCATTCTTTGGACATACACAGGCAGTTTCGCTTCTACTTGGACAAAACCAAAGCTTTCAGAAAAACTGAGCAATTGATTGTAGTGTATGCTGCAGGAGGAGCACAGGGAAAAGCCATTTCAAAACAGACCATTTCAAAATGGATAGGGCACTGTATACTTTTCTGCTATACACACCATGGGAAAACTGTACCTAACAGCATTAGGTCTCATTCCACCAGGGCAACAGACACTTCAACTGCCTACCTCAGAGGAGTACCTACCAAGGACGTTTTGGAAGCAGCAACTTGAAGTTCTGTACATACCTTCACCAAGCATTACCATCTGCCTCTTTACTCTAAATCCAGAGCTGGCTTTGCCACTGCAGTCCTGCGGGGCCTTATAGCCACCCCTAATGCCTTAAAGAACCAGCCACCCTACCTCAGCTTTGGGGTTCTACCCAAGTGTAATGACTGTAGCAGTGTAACACGATGAACATAGTACAGTTTTGCACCTACCATAAATGTAGATGTTCGAGTGTAAACACTGCTGCAGTCCAGGTTACCCTCCCTCCTTCCCCTCTTACTTGCTGGTACGTACCCAAGTCTTATACCCTTTACTACCTATGGGGAGTATTAGCTGGTAACTGAAAGTTTTTGATTGCTTTTCATATGTATGTTTTACTAGCAATTTGCATTGCCTACCTTTAAGGGGGCACCTGACATCTGGGGCAAGAAAAACTGAAGAAAATGGCGTCTGCTGCATCTTATATACCCGTGGCGCACTGACATCAGGGAAGAAGCATCAGCAACCGACGCCAGACCAAGGCTTTGGAACTCAGGCCGATTGAGGGACCGCCTGACGGCAGGATAACCCAAGTGTAATGACTGCAGCAGTGTATACACTCTAACATCTACATTTATGGTAGGTACAAAACTGTACTTTTCCCCTCATTTGTTATTCTTTTCTGTAACATGTATTGTGCTCACAGCACAGGGTGTGAAAATGAAACAGGATGAACAACCAGAATGGCCATATGAAGTCGAGGGGATATCCGTTTTTGTTTGTAAGAACATATTTTGAAAATGTGCCACAGTCCTCTTAGAAGGATTCACTCCATGTAAAGCCATAGTTGTTGAGTCTTGAGTTAGTGAGATAGATTAAAAAGTAAACTGAGATTGTGTCAGTATGGTGTTTTCTTGTTGTATCAAGTCACTGCTTCTTAAACGAGTGAATTATATTAGAATTCTTCACTGATATGCCATTAGTTTTTGTAATTTATTAGCACTAGATGTTAAGTTGTCTATCTCGCCTTCATTCTTGCTGGATGGGTTCGGAGCCGACCTCGGCTCCGACTCGGCCACTTTAAAGCTCGAGAGTTGGTTCCACCGGCTCGAGGCTCCCCTTATATCCCACAATGCTAGGCGAGAGTTACCTCAGATCTCGTTTGCCGCTACAGCTTCGAGGTTGGTTGTTCTACCGGTTCCTGGTGAGTTTAAGCTTTTTCTATTAAAAGTTACTCTTTTTACCCCTTTTTTTAGTTTAATTATTCTCAAATTAGTGTAGTTCATTGAACTTTATCCCCGACCTAATTTTTCCCGTTTTTTGTTTAAAAGAACTTTTAGTTCTTCCCTTGGGCCTTAGGCCTTCCCTTCCCTAGGGAGTGTTTGTGTAGTTTATCTACTGTTTATGGTACTTATTTTTTAGTATTTGTACTAAAGTTGTTATTCTGACAGGGTATAACTGGTGTGTTTGAGTGTGTGTTTGTGTTCACCAGTTAGGCTATGTCAAAAGAAGCAAAGGTCTCCGGATTCAAGAAGTGTGATGCGTGCTGTCAGAAAATGTCTCTGACAGACGCTCACACTTCTTGTGTCTATTGTCTGGGGCCTTTGCACCTGCAGGACTCCTGTGCTGTTTGCCATGGCTTCAGCCCCAGGGTCCTGCAGGAAAGAAAAAACAAGCTTATTCTGAGAGGCTTGTTGAAGCCTGAGGATTCCCTGTCTGTCTCAACAGGAAGCCCTCCAAGGCATCGAGGTCTTCGGCTCCGGCTTCTGAGCCGAGACCTCAGGTTGTTCAACCTTGCCTTTATCGGCTCCGGCTGGAGCCGATAAGACTCAGTCCACAGTTTCTGTGGTTTCCGGCCCGGCGGAGCCGAGGTTATCGAGTACCCGTGTCGGCTCCGACAAGATCTTGAGCCGACAACCAGAAAGAGGTCTAGGTCACCTTCTCTTGGCTCCGTTCATTCGGCTCCAGGATCTCCCCTGCTGTCTGAACGGGCCAAAGGTCTCATTCCTCTAGGTCATCGAGGCTGTCCGATCATGACCTTCAGAGGGTGGTGAGTCGACTACTCAAGTCTGAGGCACTAGCCCAGATGCTTCAGAGCCCGACTCATCAGTCGGTGCCTGCCCCGTCCATCAACTCTTTCCTCCTTGACTCTCTTGAGTTCGAGCCGGTCGTCGGAACCGAGACTGTGGTCACCTCGGAGCCGAGACAATTGTCTTGGCTCCCGTCGGCTCCGCTTTCTTCCATGGAGGAATCTCGGCGCCGACTTCCCTCGGCTCCGAGGGGTGAGTGGCATCGACCCTTGTCCCACCCTCTCCTCTCGGTGCTTCGCGCTGGTGAGTTCGGCTCCGACATCGGCCTCGAGCCATCACTGTCGGTGCCGAGGGGTCCTTAGCTCCTCGGAGCGGGACCTCTGGCTCTGCCTGACAGGGGTGCTCGAGGTCATGCGGAGTGTGTTAGAGCCTGGCTCTACTCCACAGTCGGCTCCGTCAGCCCCTCCCTCTATGCTGCCTCAGGGTAAATCGACTCACTCCCTCATCCCGGACCGCAGAGAGCCAACTCCTCAGGAGCTCCCTTTGGGGATTTCATCCTCTTCCGAGGCCTCTCCTGATTTGGCAGAAGAGCCCCCTCGGAAGAGGAAGTGCAAGAGGAAGCACATTGACTCACCTGAGTCTATCACGTCCGACACAGATCTGGATGATTCTGAGGGTTCCCCGTTCCCCTTCTGAAGATGTCTCATTTGCAGACATTCTGGAGATCCTTAAACAGAGGGGAAATTGGCCAGCCCTCAACCCTTCGGAGGACGAATCTGTGTATCTTGAGGCGTTCGGCTCGTCCTTCCACCTCCTGGGTGTCCCCTTGACCCCTCATGCAGGTGGTAGCTAAGAAGGCAAGGGCGGCTCCTGATTCAGTGGACCCCACTCCCAGGAGACCCTCCAAATTCATCACAGCTCCATCAGACAAGGAATTTTTATCGAAAGGAGTTTCTGTGGATGCTATGGTGGTAGCTGCCGCCACAAAGAAGGAACTGGCTGATCCTTCAGTGCCTGTCCATCCACCTAACAAGGAATCTAGGTCCATGGATAGGTGCGGAAGCGGATGTTCTCCTCAGCGACATTTACTATGCTCGCTGAATTACCTGTGCCATTTCACTGCCTTCAAAGGGACTTGATCAAAGAAGCGAGTGAAATGCTGAAGGACCCTACAGCTGCGGGTTTTCAAGAGAAAATGAACACGCAGCTGGCTATCCTAATTCTATTTCCAACTCCTCCATGCCTCCTCTCTTATGCGGCCGATGGAGCGAGCAGAGCCGCAGGAACGGGTAGCCTTACGTAGGCACGCCTGGATGCGGCTATGCAATTTTGCGGAACCTTTCAAGACGTCTTTCACGAACTCCCCTTTTGATGGATCATCTCTTTTGGTCCACAAGTGAAAGAAACCCTGACTAGGTGCGAGACTGATGGCAAGACCCTTTCTGCCGTCGGAGTCCGTTTTCTACTCCTTCTAGGCCTTACCCCAAAGGCCAGAAGGGGAAGGATGTGGTTCCGTAAACAATCCCAAGGGACTTCGCCTGACGCACAGAGTCGGTTCCCCGCCAGAGGCAGAGGGGGGAACAACAATGGTAGACGTCGCCCTAGAGGCAGAGGGGTCCATAGAACCAGGGCAATCGAAACGTCCTCCGATAAGCCCTTTCAGCATCCCTGAGGTGTTGCCCGACTGCCCATCTTCGGAGGCAGTCGGGGGAAGATTGTCACTGTACCCAGAAGCCTGGCTTTCCTTGACACAAGACAAATGGGTACAGTCCATCATTTCCGAAGGTTATTCTATTCCCTTTTTTCGTTTTCCAAATCAGTCAAAAATCCCTTCCAGATGTCCCACCTCAAAGGGATATAGCAGCTTTGGAAATTTCAAAACTGCTTGCAAAAGAGCTATTCAGCCAGTGCCAGCAGACCAACTAGGATCCGAATCTACTCAAGGTTCTTTTAGTTCCAAAGAAAACAGGGACTGGAGACCAATTTTGGATCTCAGTATCTTGAACAGATCGGTCAAGAAAACAAGATTTCGGATGGTCACGCTGCAATCCATTCTTCCCCTATTGGGAAAAGGAAACTGGATGTGCTCTATAGACCTTCAGGACGCGTACTATCACATAAAAATGAACAGACGCTCCAGAAGATTCCTCCGCTTCAGGCTGGGAACCAGTCATTTTCAATTCAGGGCCCTGCCCTTTGGTCTCACCACTGCCCCGGTGTTTACCAAATGCATGGCAGTGGTAGCTTCTCACCTGAGACGACAAGGATTCCAGGTGTTTCCATATTTGGACGACTGGCTCCTCACAGCTCCCACCAAGCATCTCCTTCTGATGGCCAGAGATTACACTTTTCGTCTGTCAAAACTGGGTATCTCAATAAATTTAAAGTCTGTTTTGTCGCCTTGTCGTACTATTACCTACATAGGCGCAAAATTAGATACTGTAAACATGTCTGCAACACTAACGAACCAAAGGATATCAGACATTCAAAAATTGGTATCACTACTTCTCAACAACAACAGAGCCAAAGCCAGGTTAGTTCTAAAGGTGTTGGGAATCATGGCAGCGGCCATACCCTTCCTTCCATTGGCCAGATACCACATGCGGATCCTTCAGTGGATGCTTTTTTCTCAATGGTCATACCAGGAACTTCCAATGTCTCACACCATTATGATCCATAGCGTGCAAAAGCATCTCATGTGGTGGATGTCTTCCCCCCAGCTCCTGTTGGGGAGACCATTTGTTCCACCTCCTCCGGTTGCTACTCTGACAACGGATGCCTCCCTGATCGGGTGGGGGGGGCATTATCAGGGCAGGACAGTCCAGGGCACATGGCAACCAAACGAATGCCACTTGCACATAAATGTTCTGGAGATGAGAGCAGTGCTTTTAGCGTTGCAAGCCCTTCAACACTCTCTTCCCTTGGGAGCGATTGCAATCCAGACAGACAATATGTCTGTAGTGTGGTACATCAACAAACAAGGCGGAACCAGATCATACCCCCTGTGTCGAGAAGCACTCAGACTGTGGCAATGGGCGATTTCTTCTCAGCGTTTTCTGATAGCAACGCACATCCCGGAAGTCCAATCACATTGCGGACAAGTTGAGCAGAGCTATTCTCATGCCTCACGAGTGGTCTCTGAAAGACTCTGTAGTGAGAGAGATTTTTCTCAAGTGGGGTCAGCCTTGCTGCGATCTTTTTGCTACTGCCCAAAACAGCAAGTGCAGAGAATACTTCACTCTATTCCCTTTACCAGGCCAACCCAGCAGGGACGCTAGTCAAGTTTGGCCCCGGGACTTCTGTATGCATTTCCTCCTTTCCCACTGATCTCTCAAGTAATACAGAAAGCTATCGCTCAGAAGGCCTCATTGATCCTCATTGCTCCTTACTGGCCTCGGCAAGTGTGGTTCCCCTTTCTGCATCGATTTCTTTTGGGCGACCGTGGAATCTGGACCTAGTTCCAGATCTTTTGATCCATCAGTCGGGTCAGTTTCATCGCTCCCTCCCTCTCTGAACCTCACTGCTTGGTTCCTCCACTTCCAACCGTAGCCAGGCTTCCTCAATTATCTCACTCTGTTAGAGATATTTTGATAGCTTCCCATAAATCTTCCACTCGAAAGATTTATTTGAGTAAGTGGAAACGATTTTCATATTGGGCACAAGGAAAGGACATAGATCCTTTCACGCTTCCATCCAACTAGTCCTCGATTTTCTTGCTGAACTCTTCCATGCAGGTTCATCTCCATCTACTCTTAAGGTTCAATTGGCAGCTATTTCTAATTTCCATGTGGGTATTTCTGAATCGCCCTAATGTCCCACAAACTCTGCAAAGCCTTTTTGAAAGGAGTTTTTCTTCTCAGACCTCCTGTAAGAAATCCTCCTTCTCCTTGGGACCTAAATTTAGTTCTTGCTTCTTTGATTCTTTCCCCTTTCGAACCTGCAGCTTCATGTTCCTTAAAGTTATTATCATGGAAAACTCTCTTTCTGGTGGCTATCACATCAACTAGAAGAATTTCAGAACTTCAAGCACTCAGTTGTCGTTCTCCTTACCTTGTGTTCCATAAGGACAGAGTTTCCTTACGAACTAACCGTCCTTTTTGCCTAAGGTGGTTTCAACATCAAATCTAAACCAATGCATTGACCTCCCTGTCTTTTTCCGAGTATTCAAATAGGTCTGAACAAAATTACACTGTCTGGATGTTCATCGTCAATTAAGGTACTACTTGCACAGGCCGACAGCATTCAGAAAATCCGATCAGCTGTTTGTCGCCTATCACGGAAAGCAGAAAGGGACTCCAGTTTCAAAGGTATCTTTATCCAGATGGCTAACATCTCTGATTACCCTTGTTTATGAGATTAGACACAAAAACTGCCTAATAAGCCTAAAGCCCATTCCACCAGAGCTTTGGCTACTTCTCTAACCTTCCAAGACAGACTGCCTATTGACACCATTTGTGCAGCGGCTACTTGGGCTACTCCTCACACTCTTATTTGCCGTTATAAGTTGGATTTAGCTGCTGGGCATAGAGCTAATTTTGGTTGCCCTGTTGTCAGGAGGCTGTTCCCCTAGGCCACCCGGGACAAGGTGCTAGGGGCCGGTCCCATCCAGCAAGAATGAAGGCGAGATAGACAACTTAACATATAGAAGTTATGTTCTTACCATAACGTTCCATGTTAGTTGTCTTCTTCGCCTTCTTCGTCCACCCTCCTTCCCCTGGCCTGGACAGACCTAGAGGAGTTGTGATCGTGACCTCTCTTTCTACCACCTCTTTTTAGCTATATGCTATTATGCATATTTCTTGTTTCAGGATATAGGTCACCCTTCTTCTTCCTGTTGTTAGAGGTGGATTCTGTTTTTCACAGTTATACTGTTTCTGTTATAAGCTGGGGTTAGCTTACAAGCGAGATCTGAGGTAATCCCTCGCCTAGCATTGTGGGATATAAGGGAGCCTCGAGGCAGTGGAACCAACTCTCGAGCTTTAAAGTGGCGAGTCGGGGGTCGGCTCGAACCCATCCAGCAAGAAGAAGGCGAGAAGAAGACAACTAACATGGAACGTTATGGTAAGAACATAACTTCTATATTTGCTCTTCCTGAAATAAGTGTTCATTGTCAGAGCGATTGGCATTTTGTATGATAATGCTGACGAGTTTTTAGAAGTGGCTTGTAAAAAAAAAAAAAAAACTTGATATAATAGGCATGAAAATTATTGTGACTTTTTGCTTGCTAGATTTCAAGATATAATACTAGTTTTCTTTTATTCTGAACCCTGAAAACAAGGTACTGCTATATAGTAGTGAGTGAGAAGCTGCCAACTGTTGGCCCATCACTTTCATTTTGTGTCATCTAGAATATGTTGCATATCACTTTCTTCAGCTGAGACTGTTCATTTACAGGTTAAGATACAGTGGTATAGCGACAGCTGTTCCTTTTGTGGTACTGCTGCAGGATACTTGTGTACTTGGTGTTAGAAAATTAAGCTTGAAACTAGATTTGGTACTATACCCACACAATGTGAATCTGCTTTAAGCAGCCATTATAGAGGCTTGCCATACATGTCTTGTGTGTAAGCATGTTAGACTGCAGGGAGTTTGCCCTATTTGTAGTACACAGGGATGTGGCTTTTGTCCCCAAGAAAGGTTAGCTGGAATATTGCCAATGTTTAGCAGGTCATGTCCATTTCACAGCTACTGTAATAAGGTGAGGAATGCAAAGTGACTGCTTTGGTAAAGAGGGGTCTGCTGCAAATACCTTGGGGTCCGGGAATTAACTTATAGTGAATGGGAATTGAAATGTGGTAGGGAATTGAAAATACTAAAGCTTGTACTTCACTGGAGATCAGAGACAGAGGTGCAGTTAGAAATTCAGAAATCATATTAAGCAACATAGTGTGGAGGCCATGGGTGTTGCTACGCTTAGGAGGAGCATCAAGAAGTATGTCAAACGTTTGTGATGGGAGTCTTTGGGGGGCCTGTGATGTAAGACGTTTGTGATGGGGAGTCTGTACTTAGAAGGCATCCTTGGCTTAGAGCAAAACTTGCCAGGTCATGTTAAAGCTAATTTACTGGATGCTTCCTTAAACCAAGACCACCTGTTTGGCAACAAAGCAAGAAGTCCTCAGAAAGATAGAGGAAAAAGCTAAATCGATGCAAACTGTTAAAGATTTCCTGCAAATACAGCCTCCCAGATTTAGTAGACATTGGCCTTCAAAGAATTGGTCCTTTCCAACCTCTTCCAGGCCTTCTCAGTCCAAACCCAGGAACAGCAGACCGTCTAGTTTACAGTCTCAGGCTATGCACTGGCATAAGCAGTGGGGGATTCCCACTTCCAAAGCAGGGAGTAGTAAGACACCCCCCTACGGAAAAATGGCACAATGACTTAACCTTAACCCTTCCAAGCCCTGCTCATCTGCCGGCTGCGTTAGGAGGAAAGCTCGCCCTGCATGCAAAAAACTGGAAACTCATTACAGAGGACAAATGGGTTCTGAGTATAGTTTCCCAAGGATACAGATTCCACTTCCACACCCTACCCAACCCCAAACGGTTGGCCAGTCCCATCTCCAAATCAGTGGGCAGAGGCTCTTCAGCAGGTTCTCTCTATTCTAAGTATCAAGGCTATTTACCCTGTCCCAGCAGAAGAAAGGGGACAAGGTTTTTATTCAAGACTTTTCCTGGTACCAGAAAAGACAGCTCCTGGCATCCTATCCTGGACCTCTCTATTCTAAACACCTTTTTGGTAATCCCAAAATTCAAAATGCTAACACTTCAACAGCTTCTTCCTATGCTAGGCAAAGATGCCTGGTTGGCAACCTTAGACTTAAAGGAAGCTTACCTGCACATTCCAGTAAGAGAATCTTGCAGGAAATACCTATGCTTCAGGGCAGGCTCCATGCACTATCAGTTCTCTGCACTTCCCTTTGGCTTATCTACTGCGCACAGGGTATTCACAGAGTGTCTAGCACCAGCTATTGCATTTTGCAGGTAGAGAAATATTCAGATATATCCATACTTGGATGATTGTCTGATTCAGGCAGAAAGCCAGGACTTGCTATTAAAACATCTGGCATTCGTAAAGAAACTTCTGACCTCACTGGAGTACACCATAAATGAAAAGAAATCTCACCTAGTACCCTGCCAACAGATTTTATTCCTGGGAGCAAGCTTGAACACAACTTCCCAGATGGCTTTCCTCACTCCAGAGAAACAAGTTTGGCAACCTACTTCAAACTAGTGGCAACAAACATCCAGCTGTCTGCAAGCCCTGGGGTTCATGGCCTCTTGCATTATACTAATTCCATATGCAAGACTGCATTTGAGGAAACTACAGTGGTATCTAAAAAGCCTATGGTGTCAACATTCTCAGGACCTGGAATCAATGATTGCTATCATTCCTTGTATAAAGACAAGAGTACCTTTGGTGGGCAGAGGCCTGCTACCACAACAAGGGGCTCCCTTTCACTCTACCCCCTGCTGCCCAAACCCTAACAACAGACACATCAGACTATGCATAGGGAGCTCACTTGGCAGGGCAGTGCATTCAGAGCAAATGGAACCCGAGACAGATGCACCTGCATATCAACCAAAAAGAAATGTTAGCTGTACAGAATTCCCTGACAGCCTTCAAAGACCTCATCTTTCCAGGACAGCTATTGATAAAGACAGACAACACCACAGTTAGGTGGTACATAAACAAGCAGGGGGGAACCCACTCATACCCTCTCTGCAGACTAGCCATGGCTCTGTGGAACACAGCCTTGAGCTACCAAGTGCACCTACATACTCCATTCCTGCCAGGAAAGCTAAATTCTCTGGCAGATGACCAAAGCAAAAATTTAATGGACCCACACGAATAGAAACCGGAACCAAAAATCTTCAACCTCTTGAGGAACCAATGGGGGGGACTACAGAGATGGACCTGTTTGCCTCCCCTCAGAACTACCAGTTGGAAAAATTCTGCACTAGGACTTCCCACAGTCAAGCTTGGAAAGTGGATGCCTTGTCCTTTACCTGGGAAAGCCTCTCAGTTTATGCCTTTCCCCCTCTACCTCTCCTCTCGAAGGTTCTACTAAAGATCAAACCGGGCAAGCCAATGACAGTACGGATTCCACCAGACTGGCCATGCCAGTATTGGTAACCCCTCTTGCGCAGTATGACACTGCTGGACCCATGGCACCTGCTTCAGACCCCTTCCCTGCTGTCCCAGCCGGCGGGCCAGATCCTGCACCCTCAGCTTCAAACCCTTAACCGTTGCAGCCTGGCTAATTCCTTGAGCTCTCCAATAGCATCCCTCAGTAAGCAGGTGCTACATGTCATTCTGGAGGCAAGGAGGCCTAGTACTAGAAAACTGGAAAAGCTACTGTTCCTGGAGCCAGACCTAGGGTATGGGCACTACGGTGCCCAGCTTACCTCATACTTCAGTACTTAACAGAAATGCTCCACAAGGGCCTGTCCTTCTCGTCAATTAAAATTCATGCCTCTGCCATTTCAGCACATTACAATACTGAACCACCCCTCTTTTCTCACCCCCTGCTGAAGCAATTCCTCAGAGGGGCCAAAAATTTAAGACCCCCCCAGGAGAGTACCTACTCCAGCCTGGGACCTTAACTTTGTATTGGAAAAACTCACTCTCCCTCCTTTTGAGCCAGCTGCAACTGCAGAGTTGAAATTCCTTTCTTGGAAAAGAGCCTTCCTTCAAGCCATCACTTCAGCAAGCAGAGTGTCTGAATTACAGGCCCTCATGGCAGTGGAGCCCTTCATTATCTTCCATGAAGACAGGGTTTCCCTCAGGATCAATCCTTCCTTTATGCCCAAGATGGTGTCTAGTGTGGCCCTTAATCAATCCATTCATTTGCCTACCTTTTTCCCAAATCCACAAAACAAATGCAAATGAATACTGCACTATTTGGATGTGCACAGAAATCTTGGATTTTATTTTGACAGGACAAAACCTCTCAGAAAATCTAAACAGCTGCTAGTTGGCTTTGCTGCAGGGGCGGAGGGGAAGGCCATTTCAAAGCAAACCATTTCTAAATGGATAGCCCATTGCATTCATTTCTGCTATAAGCACCATGGAAAACCTACCCCACAGGGGATAAGATCACATTCCACCAGGGCTGCATCTACCTCTACAGCCTTGCTCAGAGGTGTCCCTACCAGGGACATCCTAGAAGCTGCTACTTGGAGCTCTGTACATACCTTCACCAAGCATTACCACCTGCCTATTTTTTTTAAATCCAGAGCTGGTTTTGCCACTGCAGTCTTGCAGGGGCCCCCAATTTTTTTTTTGCTTTAAACCCCTTAATGCCTCTGGAAAAATTCTTTTTCCCTTCCAAAA
Organism: Protopterus annectens; assembly: GCF_019279795.1. Taxonomy (NCBI): domain Eukaryota; kingdom Metazoa; phylum Chordata; order Ceratodontiformes; family Protopteridae; genus Protopterus; species Protopterus annectens. Next base: position 38,408,689 of record NC_056750.1, read on the forward strand.
AACAAAATTTGCCTATTGCCCCTTTTTGTTTTCCATTGGGCTTTTTCCTTTAAAACAACCTTTTTTCCTTAAATTTGGTTTAACTTCAAAACCAATAGAGCTTTTTGGTTTAAAATGGTTCTCAAAATTCCTTTTCCGGTTTCCAGGGGAAAAGGTCTAGGGGAAAGGCCCCAAAAATTCCAGAAAATTTGAAAGCCCCTTGCAAAGAAAAGGGTTAGTTTTCCAAATTTCCCTTTTAGGGGTTTTCTTCTGCCCCTTTTTGTTAACCCTCCTTTGGCCTAAAGCCCTTAAGGGGAGTTTGGTCCCTTCCCCCTTTTTCCAAAACCTCCTTTTTACAATTTTCCTTGTTTGGGTATTCACCCTTTTTTTCCCCTTTGTTGGATTTGCCGGGAAAACTTTTTGGGTTATGCTGGGGTTGCTTAAAAAACCCGGGACGGGGTTTAACCCGGGGCCCTAGAAAGTGGGATAAAACCTTGGGGGTTTTGGAACCAAACCTTTTCCATTTAAAATTTGGCCTTTGGGGGCCGGGGTTCGGCCCAACCCCCTTCCCCGGGGCAAAACCTAAAGGGGGTTTTTATGGTAAAAACCTTTTTTCTAATTTTTGCTATAAGTTTTCTTTTTTCAGGGATTGGCATTTTTTTTCCGGGGTTTTAAAAGGTGGCTGTTTTTACAGTTATTTTTTCTTTTGGGGGGTTAGTTTAAAAAAGATTAAAAACCTGGGTTTTTCCTTTTTTTTGGGGGAACCCTGAAAACAGGATGGCTAAATAGAAGGGGGGAAGGCCAACGGGGTTTGGGCCATAATTTTCATTTTGTTCCTAAAAAATTTTGTTCATTTTTCGGGAGCGTTCTTTTTGGTTAAAATGGGGTTTTGGGAAGGGGTTTTTGAAAAATTGGCAAAAAAATTTATTGTGACTTTTTGGCTTGCTAGATTTGGTAAAATACCTTTTTTTTAAAAATTTAAACCCTAAAAGGTTTTGGTTAAATTTTAGTGGGGGAAAATTTTTGCCAATTTTCCCCAAAATTTTTTCTTTTGTCCCAAAAAGGTTGCAATTTTCCAATTTTTGCGGCTGTTTTTACGGTTAAAAAAAGGAATGCAAATTTTCCTTTTTAAAGGGGGTTTTGTGTCCCTTGGGGGTTTTAAAAAAATTAACTTAAATTTTTTGGGAATTGAAATGGGGTTTTTTAAGAAAATTAAAAAGGGGCTTACTTCACTGGAAGTTTTAAAACCAGTTTTTCCCAGTTAAGGATTCTTTTTAAGAAATTGGGGGTTTCCCTTTTTTAAGGAAAATTTTCAAGTATTAAAAGGTGAGGGAAAAAAGTTTTTTGGGGTTTGTAAAATTTGGGCCCAATTTGTAAAGGGGAAGTTTTTGGGTTAAAAAGGCATTCCTTTGGGTTAAGAGCAAAATTGCCAATCATTTAAAAGCAAATTTACTTTTGTTCCCTTAAAAAGAAAAATTTTTGGGAAAAAGGGAAGTCCCCCGGAAAAAATTTGGAGGGAAAAAGGGAAAACCCTTGGCAAAGAAAATTTCCGAAAAATTTAAACCCTAATTTATGGGGGCCCTTAAACCCCACCTTTTGGCCCCGGGCCCAAAAAAAGGGGGAAAAAAGCAAATCTAGTTTAAAAATTTTAAAATACGGGCCTCCCATTTTGGGGGGACCCCCCCTTTCCCAAAGAAGGGGTTTAAGCCCCCCCCTCGGAAAAAGGAACAAGCCCTTAAATTTAAAGCTGGCCAAACGCCCGGCCTCGTTAAAAAGGGCCCCCTTTGCATGCAAAAAACTGGAAACTCATTACAGAGGACAAATGGGTTCTGAGTATAGTTTCCCAAGGATACAGATTCCACTTCCACACCCTACCCAACCCCAAACGGTTGGCCAGTCCTATCTCCACATCAGTGGGCAGAGGCTCTTCAGCAGGTTCTCTATTCTAAGTATCAAGGCTATTTACCCTGTCCCAGCAGAAGAAAGGGGACAAGGTTTTTATTCAAGACTTTTCCTGGTACCAGAAAAGACCGCTCCTGGCGTCCTATCCTGGACTTCTCTATTCTAAACACCTTTTTGGTAATCCCAAAATTCAAAATGCTAACACTTCAACAGCTTCTTCCTATGCTAGGCAAAGATGCCTGGTTGGCAACCTTAGACTTAAAGGAAGCTTACCTGCACATTCCAGTAAGAGAATCTTGCAGGAAATACCTATGCTTCAGGGCAGGCTCCATGCACTATCAGTTCTCTGCACTTCCCTTTGGCTTATCTATCATGCACAGGGTATTCACAGAGTGTCTAGCACCAGCTATTGCATTTTGCAGGTAGAGAAATATTCAGATATATCCATACTTGGACAATTGTCTGATTCAGGCAGAAAGCCAGGACTTGCTATTAAAACATCTGGCATTCGTAAAGAAACTTCTGACCTTACTGGAGTACACCATAAATAAAACGAAATCTCACCTAGTACCCTGCCAACAGATTGTATTCCTGGGAGCAAGCTTGAACACAACTTCCCAGATGGCTTTCCTCACTCCAGAGAAACAAGTTTGGCAACCTACTTCAAACTACTGGCCACAAACATCCAGCTGTCTGCAAGGAAAATTCTGCAAGCCCTGGGGTTCATGGCCTCTTGCATTCTACTAATTCCATATGCAAGACTGCATTTGAGGAAACTACAGTGGTATCTAAAAAGCCTATGGTGTCAACATTCTCAGGACCTGGAAATCAATGATTGCTATCATTCCTTGTATAAAGACAAGAGTTCCTTTGGTGGGCAGAGGCCTGCTACCACAACAAGGGGCTCCCTTTCACTCTACCCCCTGCTGCCCAAACCCTAACAACAGACACATCAGACTATGTATGAGGGTTCACTTGGCAGGGCAGTGCATTTAGAGCAAATGGAACCCGAGACAGATGCACCTTTATATCAACCAAAAAGAAATGTTAGCTGTACAGAATTCCCTGACAGCCTTCAAAGACCTCATCCTTCCAGGACAATTATTGGTAAAGACAGACAACACCACAGTTATGTGGTACAACAAGCAGGGGGGAACCCACTCATACCCTCTCTGCAGACTAGCCATGGCTCTGTGGAACACAACCTTGAGCTACCAAGTGCACCTACATACTCAGTTCCTGCCAGGAAAGCTAAATTCTCTGGCAGATGACCAAAGCAGAAATTTAATGGACCCACACGAATAGAAACTGGAACCAAAAATTTTCAACCTCTTGAGGAACCAATGGGGGGGACTCCAGAGATGGACCTGTTTGCCTCCCCTCAGAACTACTAGTTGGAAAAATTCTGCACTAGGACTTTCCACAGTCAAGCTTGGAAAGTGGATGCCCTGTCCTTTACCTGGGAAAGCCTCTCAGTTTATGCCTTTCCCCCTCTACCTCTCCTCTCGAAGGTTCTACTAAAGATCAAACAGGGCAAGCCAATGACCGTACGGATTGCACCAGACTGGCCACGCCAGCATTGGTAACCCCTTTTGCGCAGTATGACACTGCTGGACCCATGGCACCTGCTTCAGACCCCTTCCCTGCTGTCCCAGCCGGCAGGCCAGATCCTGCACCCTCAGCTTCAAACCCTTAACCGTTGCAGCCTGGCTAATTCCTTGAGCTCTCCAATAGCATCCCTCAGTAAGCAGGTGCTACATGTCATTCTGGAGGCAAGGAGGCCTAGTACTAGAAAAGTGGAAAAGCTACTGTTCCTGGAGCCAGACCTAGGGTATGGGCACTACGGTGATCAGCTTACCTCATACTTCAGTACTTAACAGAAATGCTCCACAAGGGCCTGTCCTTCTCGTCAATTAAAATTCATGCCTCTGCCATTTCAGCACATTACAATACTGAACCACCCCTCTTTTCTCACCCCCTGCTGAAGCAGTACCTCAGAGAGGCCAAAAATTTAAGACCCCCCCCCCCCCAGGAGAGTACCTACTCCAGCCCTGGGACCTTAACTTTGTATTGGAAAAGCTCACTCTCCCTCCTTTTGAGCCAGCTGCAACTGCAGAGTTGAAATTCCTTTCTTGGAAAAGAGCCTTCCTTCTAGCCATCACTTCAGTAAGAAGAGTGTCTGAATTACAGGCCCTCATGGCAGTGGAGCCCTTCATTATCTTCCATGAAGACAGGGTTTTCCTCAGGATCAATCCTTCCTTTATGCCCAAGATGGTGTCTAGTGTGGCCCTTAATCAATCCATTCATTTGCCTACCTTTTTCCCAAATCCACAAAACAAATGCAAATGAATACTGCACTATTTGGATGTGCACAGAAATCTTAGATTTTATTTCGACAGGACAAAACCTCTCAGAAAATCTAAACAGCTGCTAGTTGGCTTTGCTGTAGGGGCAGAGGGGAAGGCCATTTCAAAGCACACCATTTCTAAATGGATAGCCCATTGCATTCATTTCTGCTATAAGCACCATGGAAAAACCTACCCCACAGGGGATAAGATCACATTCCACCAGGGCTGCATCTACCTCTACAGCCTTGCTCAGAGGTGTCCCTACCAGGGACATCCCAGAAGCTGCTACTTGGAGCTCTGTACATACCTTCACCAGGCATTACCACATGCCTTCTAAATCCAGAGCTGGTTTTGCCACTGCAGTCTTGCAGGGCTTAATAGCTAGCCCTAATGCTCTCTGACTTCCTCCTCCGGTCCTTAGCTTTGGGAATCAACCCAAATGTGATGATGGCAACAGTGAAACATGAAGAACATAATACAGTTGTGTACACTTACCATAAATGTAGATGTTCGAGTGTATTCACTGTTGCAGTCCCGGTTACCCTCCCTCCAGCCCCCTGACTTCTCTTTGCTCTACCTTTCCTTCTTGTTTGGTGTATTTAAGCTTCCTGGTGTATTTGCTTTTTGATGGAGGGGTACCATAACATGTAATTGCTTCCCATTGTGGGGGCACTTGACATCTGGGGCAAGAAAAACTGATGTAATGGCATCGGCTGCATGTTTTATACCCCTGATGACCTGACGTCATGGAAGAAAAGAGACAGCATCCGACGCAGGAATCCAAGACTCTGGTATTCATGCCTGCTGATGGCTACCTGCAGGCAGATAACCCAAATGTGATGACTGCAACAGTGAATACACTCGAACATCTACATTTATGGCAAGTGTACACAACTGTACTATACCTATTGCAAGCAAAAAAAAAAAAGATTTTGCATTATAATTACTGGAAAATGTTCCTAAAACATATTGTCAGTCACTGCTGCAAGTGACAGGTGCGTTACTTTCCAGGATGAAAATAGAGATAAGGCTGATGTCCTTCAAGAATGCAACTGCAGTCATAACATGTGGGTTGTCCTGCCTCAGGCAGCCCTCGGTCGGCCGGATTCCAAAGTCTGGGTCCGACGTTGGCTGATGTCGCATTTCTCTCCGACGTCAGAGCGGCTGGAGTACATAAGCATCAGCCGACACCATTTTCTTCAGTCTTTCTTGCTGCGGTGCGAAGCAGAAGCAGTTCGCAAGTGCCGGTCGGTCAGCTCCTGTATTCTACGATACCAAGTCATCAAAAGCTAAGTACCCGCTAGACCTTTTCTTGCCTCAGCCGATGTCAGAAATTACTGAAAAGTTAACAATTGTCTTTTTGTGGTAAACAAATACCTCATAAGGATTTCCACTCTTACTGCCTCCTTGCCTGGGCCCAGACCACGCCTCGGCCTGTGTAGCCTGTGCTCGCTTCAACAAGCGCACTCTCAGGCCGGGCGGAGTTAGCTGAAGATTTTTTCGGCGATAAATTTGCTTACACCATGCCGCCGGATCTTCGACATCGCAAACTCCCAAAAGCGAAAAGACCGACCGACATCCTCGCCCGCCTACCACCGACTCCACAAAACCTAGCGAGTGCTCCGGTTCCTCTGAGACGGTCTCTCCACCGCCCGAACCGAAGACACCGATACATACCTCCTCGATTCCAGACATTACTCCGACGCCAGTTATAGATTTTCCTCCGGATACCAAACCGAGGAAATGCCCGAGACCATTGCTGTAGACAAGGTCACTCCTGCACGTGGAGCTGCCAGGCCTCCTATGGCCATGTCTATTAAGGCCTACTCTAGGGCTAAGGCAGCCAGCAAACAAAGCATATTACTTAAATCCTTACCTCAGCCGACTGAGACACAAATTATGTCCATGGCTGCTGATTTAATTTCCATGATTAGAGGTTCACAGGCCCATCCTGAGAGAGCATCCCAGCCTCCTCCTGATAAAGGCCCGGGTTGAACCCTCTGACCCTACTCCTTCAGATGAAGACTCTGAGGGCTCTGTCCACTCTGGATAGCCAGGAAGAGCTCTTCCAGACCTATGAGGACTCGGATGCAGAAGATTCCATCCCTCGGCCTCCCTCCTGAGGATATTTCTTTTGGGGAAGTTCTGCACACCATGAGGGAACATTTCAAGTGGCAAGGTCAGGAATATTCTGATTCTAGGAAACGCCTTAGGACTTTCCTTAAGAAGCCTCAGCACAGTCCCTTAGCTATTCCACCTGTACTTGATGTTCTGGATGATTTGTATTCTGACTCTAGTGCTACCCCTGATTCTCTTCCTCCTGCTCCAGCCAAGCCAGACAGGTATTACAGGGTCCCAGAAACTCATTCCCATTTATTCAGGGCCCATACTGCTGATTTGGAAACTATTTCACAGGGGCCTAAAGGAGTTTCAGCCTCCACCTCAAAAAATCCCTTGCCCTCCAACAGGGAAGCAAGGTCATTAGAGAGATGGGGCAAAAAGGTTTACACATCCACTACCTTGTCTATGAGAGCTTTAAATTGCCTTTTTCATATGTTACAATATCAGGATTATCTCTTAGAAGATTTACAAAAGACATTAGCTTCTCCTGATCCTTTAGACAGGAAGACTTTGCAGGAAGCTGTACATAACACTCAGCAAGTAAGCAATCACTTCCTGCAGTGTGGATATGATGCACTGGAAGCTTCATGTAGGGCAGCTATGACAGGGGCAGTGATTCATAGACATGCTTGGTTAAAAGATCAACCTTTACCAGATCATGTAAAAGCAAAACGTCTGGATGCACCTTTGGGAAAAAACAAGCTTTTTGGTGCAAATGCTAAGGATGTGTTAAAGACCATCGAAGAAAAAGCAAAATCAGTTCAGACTGTGAAAGATTTTCCTGCAGGTTCAACCCCCCCCAGATTCAGTAGGAATTGGCCTTCAAAAAACTGGTCCTTTCCTAATCCAGAAAAGTTTCAAAGGGGTAAGAACAGACGTGGCCGAGGAAGAGGCCAATACAGAGGCCCTTACAGGGGACGACAATGGCAGCCAGGAAACCAAAGAAGCGACGCAGGGGTTTCACCTGCCCAGCACCCACAAACTCAATGACTTTCCTCTACTACCGCCTACCAGGGAACAACTAGAAGCTCCCTTGGGAAATTATCTCTGTTTGCAGAAAACTGGCACAGACTGACAAAGGACAAATGGATTTTGGACATTATAGACCGAGGGTACAGGTTTCATTTTCATACCTTACCAAGAAAACAAGGCATGCCAAACCTACCACAAAATCAGAGGGCAGAGGCTATCAAGCAAATCACTCTGCTGTCTCGAATGAAAGCAATAGAAAGAGTTCCTCAACAAGAACAAGACCAGGGTTTTACTCAAGACTGTTCCTTGTTCCAAGAAAAGAATCTCAATGGAGACCAATACTGGACTTGTCCGCATTAAACACCTTTCACATAGTACCAAAGTTCAAAATGCTGACTCTACAGCAACTCCTTCCCATGCTGGGCAAGGAGACGTGATTACTCTGGACCTCAAGGAGGCATACCTGCATGTCCCTATCAGACACAGCTGCAGAAGATACCTCAGATTTCTTGCAGGGCCAGAGCACTATCAATTCTCAGCATTGCCATTTGGCTTATCTACTGCGCCCAGAGTATTTACAAAATGCCTGGCTTCAGTAATTGCTCATTGCAGGCTCCAGGGTATACAAATTTACCCGTACCTGGACGACTGCCTCACACAAGCGGACGACAAATTGATGTTGACAAAAAACCTGGATTATGTCATACGGTTATTTCAAGCTCTGGGATACACAGTCAACTTCCAAAAGTCAAGACTGCAGCCATCCCAGCAATTAATCTTCTTAGGAGCCAAACTAGATACAGCCTCTCAGATGGCTTACCTGACAGAAGACAAGCAAAAGAAGTTAACTCATTACTTCAAAGGTTTAGCAAAACTCACCCAGATGACTGCAAGGAGATTCCTACAGGCCCTGGGTTACATGGCATCCTGCATTCTACTGGTTCCATTAGCAAAACTACACATGAGAAAGCTTCAATGGTACCTAAAAAGCATTTGGTCTCAACACAGCAACAACTTGGAGACAATCATGCCACTCATTCCATGCCTACAAAAGGAATTCCTATGGTGGGCCTCGGTGAGCCAGGAAAACACAGGTATGTCATTCAAAAAACCACAGATAACACAGACCATGACTACAGATGCCTCAGACCTTGGATGGGGCACATGGAAGGCAGGTGTATACAAGGACAATGGTCTCCAAAGGAAACACATCTGCATATAAACCAAAAGGAAATGCTGGCAGTAATGCATGCCATCGAGGCTTTTCAACGCCAACTCCAGCAAGGCCATTTAATGATATGGACAGACAACACCACTGTGATGTGGTACATAAACAAGCAGGGGGGCACCCACTCTTACCCCCTTTGCAGACTAACAATGCAGCTTTGGGAGAAATCACTGAGCTTAAACATCCAGTTACAATCCCAGTTTGTTCCAGGAAAAGACAATGTGTTGGCGGACAGCCTAAGCAGGAATTTCACAGATCCACACGAGTGGAGGTTCCATCCGAAGGCCTTCAGACAACTCACTTCGACATGGGGCAAGCCAGAAGTGGACCTATTTGCCTCTCACCTCAACCATCTTCTACCAAAATTTTGCAGAAGGACATATCATCCAAAAGCTTGGAAAATGGATGCCCTCTCATTCAACTGGAACTCCCTAGCAATCTATGCATTCCCACCTCTGCCACTGATGACCTCTGTATTACTAAAGATCAAAGCAGAGAAGCCCAAGGGAATCATAAAGCCCAAGGGAATCATAATAGCTCCGGATTGGCCAAGACAACACTGGTACCCACTACTACGGAGCATATGTCACACCAGGAGGTGGGCCCTCCCTCAGTGGCCTCTACTTTTGACTCGACACAATTTCGAAACACTGCATCCAAATCTTCAGACACTGCAGCTAACAGCCTGGGAGATCCCATAAATAACTTCAGCTTATCTCTCTCCAAAGAAGTTCAGCGGATACTAACAGAGGCTCAAAGACCATCCACCAGAAAGGTTTACTTAGCAAAGTGGAAAAGATTCAGCAATTGGAATACCAGCAAGGGACATGATGCATCATTGTTGAACATCCCACTCATCTTGGAATATTTGGCAGATATGTTAAAGAACGGCCTCTCATATTCTTCCATAAAGATACATGCATCTGCTATTTCAGCTAGATACAACACTGATCCTCCTGTTTTCTCACCCTTACTAAGACAATTCCTCAGGGGAATCAAGAACATTAAGCCACCGAGAAAGGCCCCAGTGCCAGCCTGGGACCTCAATTTTGTCTTAGAAAAACTGACTCTACCTCCCTTTGAGCCAGCAGCTTCAGTTGACTTGCAATTTCTCTCATGGAAGACAGCTTTCCTGTTGGCAATTGCCTCAGCAAGAAGGGTTTCGGAGCTACAGGCCCTAATGGCAATACCACCCTTTATTATTTTCCACAGAGACAGGGTTTCATTAAGGACCAACCCTACTTTTATGCCAAAGGGTGGTATCTAGGGTTTCTCTAAATCAAGCCATTCATCTGCCTGCTTTCTTCCCCAATCCTGAGAATAAGGGGGAAAGACTTTTGCATACCTTGGACATTCACAGACAACTTCGATACTACCTGGACAGAACCAAGGCCAGTAGGAAGTCTGAACAACGTTTTGTAGCTTATGCCCCTGCAGTCCAAGGAAAAGCAATTTCAAAACAGACTATTTCTAAATGGATTGGACATTGCATCAGATTCTGTTATTCCTTTCATGGAAAGACTGTTCCAGCCAATGTCAGACCACATTCCACCAGAGCTACAGCCACCTCTACAGCATTCTTAAGAGGGTGCCTACCAAGGACATTCTAGAAGCTGCTACATGGAGCTCCATGCATACATTCTCCAAACACTACAATCTACCTCTATATTCCAGATCCAGAGCAGGCTTTGCTTCGGCAGTCCTGCAGGGTTTGATTGCCACACCATCTCTTTCCTAGAGCATACCTCCTCCCCCAGCTAAGCTATGGTATTCTACCCACATGTTATGACTGCAGTTGCATTCTTGAAGGACATAGTACAGTTTTGTACCTACCATAAATGTAGATGTCCGATAGACATGCAACTGCAGTCGGATTTTCCTCCTCCATACCCTCTATGCCTAGGGTCCACTCCTATCCCTGTTACTCTTAGCTGGGGATATCTGTTATGGTGTATTTGTTTTATTGCTCATTTATTTGTTTGGAATCCTGTTTTGGTCTTCTGATTTGATAACAGCCTTCCTTGGAGGGCACCTGGCATCTGGGGCAAGAAACACTGAAGAAAATGGCGTCGGCTGATGCTTATGTACTCCAGCCGCTCGGAGAGAAATGCGACATCAGACGCCGATTCCAGACTTTGGAATCCGGCCGACCGAGGGCTGCCTGAGGCAGGACAACCCACATGATGTCCTTCATGGATGCATCTGCAGTCATAACAAGTGGGTTGTCCTGTCGTCAGGCAGCCCTGCAGTCGGCCGGATTCCAAAGTCCGGTCCGCTTCGCTGATGTCGCAGTCCACCCGACGCCATCTCTGTTGGTCTTCGGTATAAAAGCATCAGCCGACGCCATTTTCCTCAGTCTTTCTTGCGCGCTCAAGCAGAAGCTGTTCGCAGTGCCGGTCGGTCGGATCCAGAGATTACTTCTACCGAATACTACTCAAGACTTCTAAAGCTAAGTACCCGTTGGGGACTCTTTCTGCCTCAGCCGATGTCAGAAAAAGTTAACAATTGTTTAACCTGTGGGAAACAAATACCTCATAAAGATTTCCACTCTTACTGTCTGCCTTGTTTAGGCCCAGCCCACGGCGTAGCAGCCTGTTCGCCTGTGCCTCTTTCAACCGACCTAACGCTTAGGCGCCGGTCGGAGTTTGCAGAACAGTTTTCGGTACTGATTTTGCATACATTATGCCGCCGGATCCTCCGACTACCCAATCTACCAAAACGCAAAGATAAAGACCGACACTCGCGGTCCGCGGTTTCGCCGAAACCACGGTAAAGCAAATCATGAGCGTCTCGGTTTCGGCCGAAACCGAGAAAACTGATCAAAGTACAGCTGAACCTATTCTTACAACTGAGGCCCCTGCTACCACTCTTGAATCGGCCTCAGAAATTGTACCCACTACGGTGGTTGACTTATCAGACACCATCCCTTGGATGTCTCTACCCCAGCACGTGGTGCTGCTAGGCCTCCAGCAGCCATGTCCATTAAGGCCTACGCCAGGGCTAAAGCAGCCAAGACTACTAAATCAGTGCCTGTTAAACCCCCACATCCAGGCCCTCTTCTAGTTCTCAAATGCTTTCTTTGGCAGAAGATTTAATTTCTTTAATTAGAGGATCTCAATCTCACCCAGACAGGGCCTCTCAGCCCCAGAGAAGAGACCTAGGGCAGAGCCCCTGAGCCAGTGTCTTCTGATGATTCTGCTGATGAATCAGACATAACTGACCAGCCAGAGGCTCCTTCTCCAATTTTGAAGATTCTGATGCTGAAGAATCCATTCCAGCTGCTTCCCACCAGAAGAATTCTCCTTTGGGGAAACCTTGCATGCCATGCAGAACAGTTCCAATGGCAGCAACAGGATTTTTCAGACTCCAGAAAAGACTTAGGACCTTTCTGCACCTCCCACAGCACAGGCCCTTGGCTATACCTCCTGTTCTCTCTGTGGTGGATGATGCTTTCAATGATGTTTGCTCCGCTCCAGACTCTTTACCCCAGCCCCTGCCAAACCAGACAGATTTTACAGGGTGCCAGATACTCATCACCACCTTTACAAGGCCCCTCTTGCAGACCCAGAAACTATATCCCAGGGTCCCAAGGCAGTAGCCATGACCACAGCTAAAACCCTATTCCTTCTGAAAGGGAAGCAAGGTCATTAGACAGATGGGGTAAAAGGTCTACACTTCAGCTACTCTCTCAGCTAGAGCTTTAAACTGTCAGTTTCACATGATACAATACCAAGAGTTTATGCTTGATCAGTTAACTAAAAACTAACCACTGATGAATCTCTTGATAAGAAATATGTATTAGAGATGGTAAATAACATACAACAAGTTAGCAACCATTCCTTAAAATGTGGCTATGATGCACTGGAGGCTTCATTTAGATCAGCCATGACAGGCACAGTGATAAGAAGGCATGCATGGCTAAAGGAACAAGCTTTACCGGATCATGTTAAAGCTAAGTTGCTAGATGCTCCTATGGACAAGACAAGTTTGTTTGGTACACCTGCCCAGCAGGTTATGAAGAAATGGAAGAAAAGGCAAAATCTGTTCAAACTGTCAAAGATTTCTTGCAGGTTCAACCCCCAAGGTTTAGCAGGAACTGGCCTGCCAAAAATTGGTCCTTTCCTGACTCCACAAAATTTCAAAGGGGCAGGAGTAGACGCTCCAGAGGCAGAAACCAATCCAGAGGAGGTGCCTACAGAGGACGACAGTGGCAAGGTAACAACAGAGGCGCAGACACAGCCACTGCCACTACATCAGCACAACCACAGTGACTTAATCCTAAAGCCGCCTACCAGGGAACAAATAGCAGCTCCTCTAGGCGGAAAGTTAACCTTATTTTCAAAGAACTGGCACTACATAACAAGACAAGTGGATTTTACAAACCATAGATCAAGGTTACCGGTTTCACTTCCACACTCTACCAGTCAAAAGAGGAATGCCAAATCTACCTCCAAATCAAAAACAGAGGCTCTACGCCAGATAATGGAGTTAGCAAACATGAGAGCTGTGGAAAGAGTGCCAACAGCAGAACAAGGAAAGGGGTTCTATTCCAGACTATTCCTAGTTCCAAGAAAGGAAAAAGTTGGAGACCAATTCTCGACCTGTCCACCTTAAATACATACATCATTGTCCCAAAATTCAAAATGCTGACCCTACAGCAACTTCTTCCCATGCTGGGCAAGGAGTCTTGGCTGGTAACTCTAGATCTCAAGGAGGCATACCTGCACGTCCCCATTCGACCAATCTGCAGAAGATACCTCAGATTTCTTGCAGGATCAGAGCACTATCAATTCTCAGCATTGCCCTTTGGCTTATCTACTGCCCAGAGTATTCACAAAATGCCTGGCATCAGTAATCGCCATTGCAGACTACAGGGAATTCAAATTTACCCATACCTGGACGACTGCCTACAAGGGGACAACAAAAGCAAGCTGACAACAGATTTACAAAGGGTCATTTACTTGCTACAAGGACTGGGATACACAGTCAATTTACAAAAGTCAAGGCTGATACCATCCCAAACAAGGACATTCTTGGGCGGAATTGGACACAGTACAACAAATGGCATTCCTGACTACAGAAAAACAAAAAGCACTTCCTCTTTACTTCTTGGCACTAACAAAACTGAACAAGTTAACAGCAAGAAAAGTTCTGCAGGCCTTGGGCTTCATGGCATCATGCATAATCTTGGTCCCATTTGCCAGACTACATATGAGAAACTACAGTGGTACCTAAAGAATTTATGGTCCCAACACAGACACAGTCTAGAAACAGAAATCCCACTAATTCTATGCTTAAAACAGGAATTCCTATGGTGGGCTCAGGCATGCCAGTCAAACCCAGGCCTACCCTTTCGCAGATGTCAACCAAGCCAGACCATCACAACAGACGCTTCAGACCTAGGATGGGGGGCCCACATGCTGGACAAATGCGTGCAAGGATTGTGGACACAGGATCAACTTCACCTACACATCAATCTAAAAGAAATGCTGGCAGTAAAACTGGCAATCCAAAAGTTCAAACCATTTCTCAAAGAGGGCCAGTTGATGATAAGGACAGACAACACCACAGTCATGTGGTACATCAACAAACAGGGAGGCACTCATTCATACCCCTATGCAGAATGACCTTGGAGCTGTGGACCCTGGCACTCAGCTACAACATTCAGTTACAGGCAATATTTGTACCGGGAAAGACAATACTATAGCAGACATATTAAGCAGAACCACTGGATGCCCACGAATGGAAGCTGCACCGGACATCTTCAAGACCATCTCAAAGAAATGGGAATGCCACAGATAGACCTATTCGCATCACCTCTCAATCACCAGCTCAAAAATTCTGCACAAGGACATTCCACCCACTAGCATGGAAAGTGGACTCACTCTCCTTCAACTGGAAAGGCCTAACAGCATATGCATTCCCACCTCTTCCTTTGATACACAAGGTACTACTAAAAATCAAGGAAGAACGTCCAAGGATAATCCTGATAGCTCCAAACTGGCCAAGACAACACTGGTACCCACTACTGAAGAGCATGTCTCGAACAATATGTGGCCAATACCCTGATGCCTTTGATGTTAACTCAGAACAACTACAGCATCATACATCCAAACCTAAAACGCTGCAACTGACTGCATGGAACATCACATAGCAGCAGCTAATCCAGAACTTTCCCAAAGAGTTAAAGACATTATTCTTGAAGCACGCAGACCTTCAACAAGAAGGAACTATGCTGGAAAATGGAAAGGTTTGTCACTTGAGTACGGAAAGAGGAAAAGATGTGTCAAACATAGATATGCCTAACATTCTGGAGTATCTGGCCGAACTTCTTCATTCAGGCCTGTCCTACTCCTCCATCAAGATACATGCATCAGCTATTTCAGCAGAATACAGCTTTGATCCACCTGTTTTTTTGCACCTTTGCTCAGGCAGTTCCTCAGAGGAATCAAGAATGTAAAACCTCCAAGGAAACCACCATTACCAGCTTGGGATTTAAACTTTGTGCTAGAAAAGTTGACACTATCACCCTTTGAACCAGCAGCAACAGCAGACCTACAACACCTGTCATGGAAAACTGCTTTCCTACTGGCAATTACTTCAGCAAGGAGGGTTTCAGAACTACAGGCCTTAATGGCAGTGCAACCCTTCCTAATCTTCCACCAAGATAGAGTGTCCATGAGGACTAATCCTACATTTATGCCCAAGGTGGTATCCAGAGTATCTTTAAACCAGGCAATCCACCTACCTACCTTCTTTCCCAACCCACAAAACAGAGGGAAAGAATACTGCATACCTTGGATGTACATAGACAGCTACGCTACTACTTGGACAGAACAAAAATAGCAGAAAGACTGACCAACTTTTGTAGCCTATGCAACAGGAAGGGAAGGAAAAGCTATTTCCAAACAGACAATCTCCAAATGGATAGGAAATTGCATACGATACTGTTACTCCTTCCATGGAAAACCAATTCCACAGAACATAAGACCTCATTCTACAAGGGCAACAGCCACTACCACAGCCTTCTTACGGAGTGGCAACCAAAGACATTATTGAGGCGGCTACTTGGACCTCCGTGCATACATTTGCCAAGCATTATAATTTGCCTCTATATTCCAGATCCCGAGCAGGATTTGCCACTGCTGTACTGCAAGGGATCCTAAACACACCATAATCTACTTTTATCCTCCTCCCTAGTTGGCTATGGTATTCTACCCACTTGTTATGACTGCAGATGCATCCATGAAGGACATAGTACAGTTTTGTACCTACCATAAATGTAGATGTCCGAACTGGATAGCATCTGCAGTCAGGATTACCCTCCCGCCTTCCCCTCTGTGGTACTCCTAGGGTGTTTACCCTCCTAATAGCTAGCTGTTGGGGAGTCTTTATGGTGTATTTGTTTGTATATATGTACATATATGCTTATTTTTGTGTTTACCTCTATCTATTTGGAAACATTGGCATCTATCCAAATTTTAGCCTGCAAGAGGGCTACTGGCATCTGGGGCAAGAAACACTGAGGAAAATGGCGGCTGATGCTTTTATACCCGAAGACCAACAGAGATGACGTCGGGTGGAGTGCGACATCAGCGCCGGATCGGACTTTGGAATCCGGCCGACTGCAGGGCTGCCTGACGACAGGACAACCCACTTGTTATGACTGCAGATGCTATCCAGTTCGGACATCTACATTTATGGTAGGTACAAAACTGTACTTTATGACTGCAGTTGCATGTCTATCGGACATCTACATTTATGGTAGGTACAAAACTGTACTTTTCTTGTTGTGTGTAGCTTGCAAACTTAAATGTGCAACTATCCATCAAGCTTTCTGGCAGTTTTGTGTTCACCAGAAATTTCTCCTAGTACTTTCTACTGAAGACGCAGTCAAAGAGGTTTTGTAAGGAACACAAAAGTCACTTAATATCTGTATGTTGTCACCCTTGGTGCTACAAAGGGGAGTAGTTAGCAGTAACAGAAATGGCGTTTTTTGCTAATGCATTTGTTCTTTTCTGCAGTACTTGTCTCTGCATCCCCTTTTTGGAGTTAGTATTGTGTAATATAGTCCATGTCAAACTGGAATAGTGAAGGCAACAGTGCTGATGTGAGTGTGTGTTCTGAGCTCCCATACTATGAAAGGCATTGCCTTTTCATTTTCTTAAAGTCCTGTCTTTCAGTATTAACATATTTGGCCAAAACCTGAATTTGTATGTTTTTTTTGTGCACCTGTGGGACTTTATTGGTTGATCCCTACCCTCCTTCCGAATAGGTTTTCACCAGGTTATCCAGTTTTCTCTCGTATCCCAGTAATATGTCATAGGTGAAATGGCACTCCTCCAAATTGCCTATAGGTATGCTGTTGTGTGTATGCATGTATGTGTGTATCCTGCAATGGGCTGGCATCTTGTTAGCATTATTTACTCTGCTGTATTCTTGATGAGTGTTGGGATAGACAGTCTCCCTATGACCGCTTATTGGATTAAGTGAGTAAATAAAGAACGAATGGCATAATTGATTGATTGCTCAGTGGGAGTTCAGAGTGAACACTTTCTTGATGTTCTTTTGGATCAGTGTTGCAGCCATGACCATAGGATTCTCTGTCTTTGGCTGAGCCCATCATCTGGCTTGACTTCCAGAACTGAGCACCCTTCTGCTGTGGCTGTGCCGATTTATTAGCAGGCTTGTGACAGTTGCTGGGAGAATAACATAAACAAAAAAAAAATTCTGACGCTATGCCAGTGCTGCACACTCCCAGGAAAATGCAAATGCTTCTCAGCAGTGGAACTGAACAGGAGGTAAAGCAAACCATGGGCGTAGGTGTTGTAAAGCAGCATTTAGAGCCAGCAAAGTGGGTTGTCACTGTTGTAAAACAGTTTTGTTTGTATTCATCAGCAAGATCTCAGTAATGTGATTTGAGTGTTATTCATTGCTTATAGCTGAACAAATGACCTCAGTAATTCCAAGCATTATTTTCAGTACTTATACAAATCAGGCATTCTGCCAAATTAAGTTAAATGAAGAAAGTTCTGAGTTGTTTATATTTGGTACAGCATTAGGAATTTACAGGTTCTTTAGATTTCTTATTAATGTTTCATTAGCACCATAGGTTTTCCATGTAATTGAAGGCTTGGAAGGTGGTGTAAGCATAATAATTTTACTTGTAGGTATTAAATATTAGAAGCACATTACAAGAGACTAATAAAGCTGTGAAATGGGTAAATAAAACATTATTTCAAGTTGTTATAATGCACAATACATGTTCATATTCTAACGTCTAATGGAATGAAGTCGAACACAGAAAAAGAGCAGTTTGTGCAGATGCCAAACCCAGAAAGTAAGCTGACATTACTTCAGCATTCCTAGAAACTGCTGCATCTTGCAAAGTTTAACCAAGTATGTTTGTGGTACCTGTATTTCTAAGAAAGCTGTCTGAGCAAAATATAACCTACAGCAGAAGCAGTGAGGTAAAAAGGGATTTTGAAATGCATAAGCAACTAGTTACAGATGCAGCAACATTAAATGTTATGAGGGGAATAAACCAGTTGTATTGAAATGAGATACCAGTCTCAGAGTGATGTAGGAACTGTGATCCTACAGAGAATGGACAGGTTTCCTATGGGTCAGGATCACTTACAGATCCACAAAAGAAACATGCTGAAATAAAAAAAAGAAACTGTTAACAGTCATGCATAGAATACAGACTTTCCATAAATGTGCATGTGATAGAGAGTGCTGAAGAAATGGAACATATTTACTTAAGAAATATTTTCAGAAAGCCATTGTACAAGGTGCCTTCAGTATTGCAGAAGATGTTGACTTGCTGTACATTTGGGGGTTGGCATAATGGTTAAGATGTTTACCTCATAGACACAAGGCGCTAGGTTTAATTCTCAGCTTTGAAGTAAATTGTCTAAGCTCATGATAGTAAGACAATCTTTTACAAGCCGATGTCAGCCAGAATGGAGTTTGTGCATTGGTACTGCATGAAGGTAAAACAGTTGCTTATGGAATCAAAATCTGTGTAGAATACCAGAGAAGATGATGGATACTTGATAGAAAACAGCTATTAAACAGCTGTTTTCCATAGTGCATGGAGTTCCATAAGTTATTTATTTATATGAAAAGACCTTTCATTGAAATGCACCATAACTTACAAAATACTGCCAGTAATAGTTTGTGTGAGACACCACAAAAACTGAAGGGAATGTTGATGCTCCAAAATTATGACCTAGCAGAGATGCATCAGCCAGGAAAAGATTCAAAACTAGGCAAAAATTCCTAGAACTACACAAATAGAACCAAAAAGCTTATAAAACAGGACAAACTCCAATACTACCAGTCTGCCCTTACCTCCTCCCAACATAACCCCAAACAATTATGGTCGTCAATAAACTCCATCCTCCACCCAGGTAAAGTAAGTACACCTACTTCTAACTTAACTCACTCCTCTGAAAATATTGCTACCTATTTCAACAGTCACTTCACACAAACCATACTATCACTAGCTAGACAGCACCCCCCCCCCATAA
This sequence comes from Protopterus annectens, assembly GCF_019279795.1. Lineage (NCBI taxonomy): Eukaryota > Metazoa > Chordata > Ceratodontiformes > Protopteridae > Protopterus > Protopterus annectens. The sequence continues at coordinate 38,427,774 of NC_056750.1, forward strand.
ACCCACACCATCAGCTACAACTAACATTCTTCCTACTAGCTTCTTTCTCTCCTGTTCCTACCTCCAAAATAAAACAACTACTAACTAAACTTAAAACCACCAGATTAGCAGCAGACAACCTCCCAGGTGAATACATTCAACTTGCAGCTGACGCTCTAGCCTACCCCATATCACTCGTGATTAACAGATCTCTGTCAGAAAGTTATGTTCCTACACTATGGAAAGTCTCACACACAATTCCCCTACACAAAGGAGGCCCCTCCACTGATCTAACCAGTTACCACCCCATAGCTATTCTCTCGCCACTCTCCAAAATACTAGAGAGATGCATTCATTCTCAAGTCTCGGATCACCTCCTTGCTAACAACCTCCTCTCCAACACACAACACGGTTGCCGACCTAACCATAGCACCACCGCCTTACTCTCTTACTCTAACACTATCCTACAAAATAAAAATGCAGGTTATCTCTCCTCGGCTACCTTCCTAGACCTCTCTAAAGCTTTCGACATGGTCCCACACAAACAACTCATCTGTCTTCTCAATAACCTATCCTTCTCTCAACCAGTCATCAACTGGTTTCAGAGTTAACTATCTGACCACCAACAAGCAGTTGTTTGGCAGGGCAACCTATCCCCCCAACTACTAGTCTCCACAGGGGTTCCCCAAGGGTCCATCCTGGAACCCCTACTCTTCTCTAATTTCACCAATAATCTAGCCTCAGCTACAGCACATGGCATACTCATGCAATACTCAGATGACTCAACCATCATCTGCACAGCCCACTCCCTACCCGAACTGCAAAAAGTCACACAAGAAGCATTTGCTTCTGTTGAAACTTGGTTATCCGATGCCAAACTAATACTCAACCCAAACAAAACAAAATTACTAATCTTCCAACCCACCAAACTTACCCTAGACAGCTCTCACTTTAACATCACAGCAAAAGACACCACCATCCATCCTACAGAACACACTAAATTACTAGGAGTAGAAACAGACAAACTGAACTTTGACGTTCACATTTCCATGACCATTAAAAAAGTGCACAAAAAACTAGGAGCATTGTATAGAAATCAGCAACTACTTACCAAAGCAGCTAAAAGTGTGGTAGCAAATTCTCATCTCATCTCTACCCTACTCTACGCCTCTCCAGTATTTACTAACCATAGACGATGCAACCTAAATAAGCTAGCAACCTGCTACAACAAAATCGCCAAACGCGCCACAGGGACTTCCTACTGTGCTCACCACTGTCTCTCACTAGCGGAACTGGGCTGGCTAGAGCTCCCCCACCTCCTTCAATGGTACCAACTCACCCACAGACTAATAAACCAACCACTGAAAGTCCCATCCCTCCAGAATCTACTCCAACCCTACATAACCACGAGACCACTAAGATCCAGCCACAAAAACCTCCTACAGATCACAAGAGCCATTAACTCTGCTGGAAAAGCATTATTCCCCTGCACTATAGCCAGACTGTGGAACTCCCTCCCATCCTCAGTTACCTCTGTAACTTCTTGCACCCACTTCAAATCCTTACTAAAATCACACTTAAAAACTTGCCAGATATGCCCTTGCAACCCCCCCCCCCATACCATCCACTCCACCCACCCACTACCTCTCTCTCGGCCCCCTATCAACAACCTACTCTTAGCAAGCTTGGCTACTCATGTTCCCAGCTACCTACCACATAATACTAACTTCTTGTAGCAACAACTGCTCTAATGGCTGTTATGTACCTCAAAAACAGATTGTATCAATTGTTCACTGATGAATCGCAACTACATTTGTAACCATGTTTAGTATATGTCACCATATTTTAAAATTGTAGTATGTTCTACAGCTGTTTTACATCTGTTTTATTTTTGTCTTGCGTCTTTAGCTGGACTAATATCTATATTTAAATGCTATGTTTTTTAACTATATAATGCAAGTAATACTTATGTGGAGCTTTTCTCCCCGACCTCCGCTGAAAACGGACCCGTGTCCAGTCGGACTGTCCCGGTCAACAAATGTAAATAAATAAATTAATGTGGGGAATATGATGTCATTCATATTTGTCCAAAGCAACATAGCTGCATTTTTCTTAAAGTAGGAACTCCACATTTGCCTGCAACTGTAAAAGAAAGTTTCAGCTTTGCACACTGAGAATTATCAGAGATGCAGATGCCGTAGGGTATAGTGATGATAGATTGGCCAGAAGGGAAATCCACTGTGCATCTTTAATCAGCTGAAGGAAAACATTGGTAAGAACCGAGCCACATTTCCTAAATGTGACATGTATGTGCAGTACTTGTGATTTGTTATGCTGACTGTGACGAAAGAAGGTACTTGCCAGCACAGCTAGCTGGAATTTTGTAAATTGTTATATATCATTTGTGAATATCCAACTGATTTATACAAGACGCTAGTGTTACAAATGTATTAGAACTGTATGTCATACAAGATGCTGGTGTTACAAATGTATTAGAAACAAATGTATTAGAACTGTATGTTATGTGTATATCAAACTGATTTGTGCAGATGTTTGTGTTGAAAATGTATTTGTAAAGTGCTTGTGTTTGAAATGTATCCATGGTGTGCCTTACTGGAGAGGACAGAAATGTACATACATACACTATTGTAACTGTTTAAATGTCTATGTTTTAATAGAGGAAACTGGAGGGTTAACCCCAGCCCAGCAAACTTTAGAAAAATATCTGAAATTAAATCACTTTATAGGCTTGTTTTTAGGTGTGTGTGTGTGTGTGTGTGTGTGTGTGTGTGTGTGTGTGTGTGTGTGTGTGTGTGTGTGTGTGTGGTCTAGACAGTGTGGTGAGGGGAGAGGCTGTTTACCAAACGTGACGATAATATACTTTTGAGCACTTAGTTTGAACCTATTTTAATACAGTAAGAGCTCACTTGGGAGAGTTCATTCTGGAGGGTTTGAATGTCATAGAGTGACTTAACTTCCCCCAGTTTTTAATCTTCTGCAATTTTATTACAAAAAAGGAGAGGTCCCAGCACTAAGCCGTGGGTGAAACCAATGGTCATTTTCATACTCTCTGATGAGGCACTTTCAGCTCGCACTGATAGGGTTCTGTCTTTCGGCCAGTTTATCCATTTTGCTGCATATGTGCAAATTTTTAAAGCATTTAACTTTTGTATGATACCAGCCTCGGGAATGGTATTGAGGGGGCCCTAGCCAGGTCAAGATTTGCCACGTACATTGGATGGCCACCTTCAACAGCCTCTGTAACCTTTTTGAAGAAATTTACCATTTTAAATAGACCTCTTTCCTTCTCAAAGCCAAATTGTTGCGGGGTCAGGTTTAACAAGATTTTTGATGTCATAGTTTGAGGTCAGTTGTAATATGTTCCATGCCCCCTCTATTTCTTTCTGTTAACCTGAGGTAATTTCAAGTGTCTGAAACAGATCCAGTCCAATCTTCATTTAATGGAAGGAGAGAGTGAGATCACTGCAAGACAATACAGAGAAGTAGCCAGGAAGAGTGGTCACAAAGCAGTGTAAGCAGCCCTCGGGTCCCTTACTGTTCGTAATGATGGTGTAAAGTTGTTGAGACATTTGTTTAAAATTAGTCCATCCCATTGTGACAGTACTGAGTGCAGAGACTGTTGTGATGCCTACATCATTTAAGTGGTCAGTAAAGTGTCCAAAGAGAAATCTGAAGGGGGTCTGAAAAAGCATGTACACTTGACTGCAGTAGTGTTTATATAAGAATATCTTAGTACACGTTATTTAGCTGAAGCAGTTACCTCATTGTCATTGGAAACGCAGACCCAAACTGTGTCCCAAATATTGTGAGTTTGGGAAATTACTTATGAAGGCCAACTAGATTACTCATGTTCAGTGAAAGGTAACTGTATTTGGTGAACTTGTTGATGGAACAGTAAAGTGTTCAGCTTTGTACTTAAGCAGAACATTCTAGAAACATTTTGCATTTAAAGTTTTGAAATGTGTTTTTATATTGATGCAATGTCTGGAAATGTGAAAAAAAAAATTTATATATATATATATATATATATATATATATATATATTGTCATTAAGTCTTATAAATATTTTTGCATATGTACCCATATATAAGGTGGGAGGTACGGTATTCCTGCAGCTGTAAGAGTTTTTGATTTTGACTTTGAGGTTATCAGAAATTTCAGAACATACTTCATGTACGGTATCTTGCATTTGTTGCACAGTCTAAATTAAATGGTGTTGAAGCAGGCTGTAATAGATGTCTAGCTCATCGTTTTAGCCATGCTGAATTTGCATATTTTGCAAGGAGGGGGGTCCTGGATTTTCCTGCACTGATTATCTTGATTCAGCTTGTTAATTTTCTCATGACTGATTACTTGATTCATTATTCCTTTCTTATGCTAATTTATTTGAATTTTACTTTGAATGCTTTTTGGATTGCATAAATGGTACGCTTTTTCACATGTTGTTCTGTATTGAATTTGTGCATCTCTGTAGATTAGGGATTCCAATAAAATCTGAGTTAAGAAGTAGAATCCATTTGGAAAGCTTTTCTCCTCTTAAAAAAAAACAACAGTAGGAGACTTGAGTCCCATAAGTACTTTAAAAATATTTCTGTAAATTTCCAAGCAACTTGACAGTGTAAATGGATGATCACAATTGACAAATACCATAAACACCCCACTGCAGTGTTCATCCATTGCTTTTGTATCAACTCCCCACACCCTGCTGTGTTTTAAGTATGTTAACTCCAGTGTTCCACACCTGTGAGAAAAGGAGAAACACCCTACAAGGACTGATACACTAAACTGCAGTGTCTCGCAGTCATGTAAGTGTAGGAAACGTGGGTGGAAAAATGGCATCAGAATGAAAACCCTTTATTTAAATGGACATTATCCAGTTACAGGGAAGTACTATATAGAATGTGTGAAAAAGTGAAAAAACATAATTGGCAGGAAAGACAATTGAGGTATTGGCAACCTTCCCAGAGGTCCCAGCAAGCCTGACTGAGACAACGGTGTTAGTGTGAAGATGGCTCTGGCTTGTAAACTTTGAGCAGATTGATTAGAAGAGCGCTATCTTCCATAACTGTTAACATTTGTAGCAGTGCAGTTAAAACTATCCCAGGCTACCTTATGCCATTCACCTTGCCTTTATATATACAGCACAGCTGAAGATCTCCATTTATTTCATGCAGTATGAAAGTTTCTGCTAGAGGATATAGACCTATGTTGTTGTTTGGTGTTGCGGAGATTTGTTTGTGTCTTGAGTGTGTAAGTTGTTTTTATCACGGCTCTCTACCTTCAACATCCTTCCCTCTCCTGAACGTTTATTTTGTTTTCTTTCTGGGTGAGACCAGACTTTTTTATTTTTCTTCAGTTGGGGACAGGGTTGCCAGATGTCCCTATTTGGGCGGGACTGTCCCGAGCTCAGCAGCCTGATCCCGAGTCCCGCCCTGCCGGTTTAAATCCCGGCCAGCCTCCGCTTTGTTTTTTTTTTTTTTTTGATTGGCCCGTATACCTGGCATACAGGCCAATCAAAAATCGCTAAACACGGAGCTTCTTGTGTTCCGCATTAAACCGTGTTTAGCGATTTTTGATTGGCCCATGTGCCGGTATACGGGCTAATCAAAAATTGCTAAACAACGAGCTACTAATGTTGAATGTGGAACTGCAATGCATTAAACACTAGAAGCTCCGTGTTTAGTGCAGAGCTACTGTTCTTTAATGTGGAACTCTGTTCCGCATTAAAGACCATTTTTTTTTTGCCGTGAAAGAGTTTTTTTTTTTTTGTCATCCCTACCTGGCTGGTTGGAAATCTGGCAACCCTGGTTGGGGGGGGGGGCTGGGCTTTGCTTGCCATTATCTTAACTCATGACATCATCCTCTACATTTTCAAAATGTTCCTGCATCTACCTTCGAATGGACATGTTAAGCTTTTAATATTATCTGGTCTTGGTCTTCAGCATAACATCCATAATTCATAGGTAGGTACTAGGCTATACAAGCCCAGCCAGAAAGGTACCCTGGCTTTTGCCACCCAGGAAAATTATTTTCCTGTGCCACTGTCGAGCAGAGCCACAGAGGAGATCCCCGGGGTGAATTTCCTATTTCTCATCCAATCATCAAGATTTTTCTTGGAGTGCTAATGAGGAGCTTTGTTTGATATAGATAGGTAGTTTATTCCAGAGTATGGGAAGTCTCTGGGACAGGAATCTATCCCTCCGGCATGTTCTGTTTATTGTGGTGACAAGGTTTAGGTCCCTAGAACGTGTAGCTCGGAGGGATTGGATTTGTTTAAGTGGAGCATGTCCAACAGTTCTGGGTTTGACATAGCTTTGTATGTTAGGCAGAGATCACCTCTGAGTAGGCGATATGCGATGGAGTAAAGCTGGAGTTTTTTGAGACGGTCTGCGTAGGGCATCTGTTTGAGGCCGGTAATCCTCTTTGTGAGGTATTTCTGCTGCCTTTCCAGTTGTTGTAGATGTCTTGTGAGGTACATACCAAAAGGGGTGTTGTACTGTGGTCTAATGAGTGATGAGTAGAGGGGAACAATGACCTCTCTTTTTTTTTTTTTGGATGAGAAACCTTTTGTGATAAGGGGGTGCCACGTAGAAGGATTTCCTGACTACTATGGCGATGTGATTATCAAAGGAGAGACTACTGTCCACCTATGTCCCAAGGTCTCTTATCACACTTTCGGTGTTAAGTATACTACTGCCTATGTTGTAGTTCATGGGTACAGAGTTTTTACCAAAGGGGATGACAATGCACTTTTTGGCATTGAGCTTGAGGCCATGGCTTTTGACACCAGGCATCTGTCTCGGTGAGGCCCTTTTGTAGGATGTCCACATCATTAGGAGTTTCGATTATGGCTCCTAGTTTGCAGTCATCTTCATTAGCCAAAGACCTTCTGTGTTAGCCTGTACTTCAGAGAAGTAGATACCAAACAGGAGAGGACCCAGGACTGAACCCTGTGGTACTCCACTTGTCACTGGTCTGAAGTCAGATTTGGAGTCTACTCTCACTGTGTGGGTTCTGTCAGTGAGCCAGTTGGCAACCCATCTTGTGACATAGGGATTTATACTAGTTTAGTGAGTTTATCTATGATTCCAGAGTGGGGGGTGGTGTTGAAAGCCTTGGCAAGATCTAGATAGGCTGTGTGAACCACCTTACCCTTGTCTACGGCTTTGGTGACTGCTTCAAAGAAGTCTATCAGATTTAGGAGACATGATCTGCCTTTTACAAACCCAAACTGGGTGGGGTCCAGAGTTTGGAGATTACCGATGTCTTTGTTTATAAGTCCCATGATGATATGTTCCATGGCCTTCCAGACCAGGCTCGTCAGGCTAATGGGGTGGTAGTTCCCGGGGTCCGTGGTGGCCCCCTCCCCTGTGGAGTGGGATAACCGTCGCTGTGTGCCATTCAGCAGGCACAAAGTCTGAGATGAGGCTATGATTGAACATGGCACTTAGGTGGGGTGCCAGTACATTCTGTAGTTCATGTAGAACGCAGCCTGGGATGTCTGGTCCCATGGATGCTGTGTTCTTGGCTTTGGAGAGTGTGTTTTTTTTTACCTGTGCAGCCGTGATTACAGGAACTTTGTATTCTTCCGGTATAGAGATGGGCTCTTTGGGGGGGGGGGGGGTAAAGTTAGCACTGAACATATCTGCCAGGATGTTGGCAATATCAGTTGGGTCTGTATATTTAGTGCCATTGTGCTGCAACTCAGAGCAGATCTGAGTGTTGCCATTGAGATTCTTGACATAGCTATAGAATGCTTTGTGGTTGTCTTTAGAATCAGTGGCGATTTTGTTTTCGTAACTAGTTTTGGACGATTTTATCAGGGATCGCAGCTTCTTACTGAGGCTGACCAGGGAGCTCCACCACTCATGGAATTTTACTCTCTTTTGTAACGGTTTCTTTCTTCTGTTGTACAGTTTGTTTATGGCAGGGGACCACCAGATTGGCTTCCTTTTTTTGGAGGATAGCGTCTTGGTTCTGTTTGGGATAGCACGATCCATGCACTCATGTAAGTGCTTATAAAGTGCAATTGTGTAGGATTCAGTAGTCATAACTGTATTGTCCATCTGCATGGATGTCATGACGTTCACTACTTCTGTCTTAAGAAGCATGAAGTTGGCTTTGGAGACATTTTTTACCATGGTTTCCTTAATGGGGGGTGGGGGCAGGATGTGGATATCTAGGGTAATTAGCTTATGGTCGGATCGGACCAATGAGGCATTGACTTCAGGTGTGGAGCACACCGGTCACTCATGTTGGTAATGACTAGATCTAGGATATTGCCCCTGGTGGGAGTGAGGATAAGTTGATCCAGGGCATTGGAGTTTATGAATTCCAGAAAGCGTTGCGCGAAGGAGTTGGTACATGAGTAGTTTTCCCAGTTATTAGGGTGTTTGGTTGAACCCTAATATTTTCCAGTACGTCAAGAAAAGAGGAGTGGGAATCCTGGGGCATGGTGGGTGATCTGTAGCAAGCTACAGTATGGATTGCAGTTTTGCCCAGAGTTAGTTGCACTTGGATAACCTCGGCTGCATTATGCTGAGCAACTAGCTTGGAGGTGTGGATATCCTTAATGAATATGGACACACCTCCTCCTTTGGTGTTCTGGTCCAGGTTACATGGCAGAAAAGTGTGGTATGAGTTATAGCCTGGTAGTACAGGGGTGCTCTCTGGAGCCTTGAACCAGGTCTCAGTCACTGCACAGATATCTATGTTCTCCATTTTAAGGAGTGCCTCGAGTGAGTGCATTTTGAGATTTAGACTTTTAGCATTGGGTAGCATCACCCTCAGTTTTTGCTTGCCTGTTCCTGTTACGGTGGTGAATTTGCCATTTGAACCTTGCCTAAAAAAAGGCACTATAGGGGCGGCAAGAACCTTAGCCAGTATCCGGAATCCCTTTCTCATCTTTGCAAACCTTCAGTGTCTGGGTGAGTACAAATTACAGTTGGTACGGTTTTCTCTGTTTTGCAAAGATGAGCAAGCACACTAGTTTGTTTAATCTCTTGTCAAAGTTTCTACTGATCCAGGCTTGTTAATAAACATTGTGTCTTTGTGACAGGCCGTTTTTTTAGTAAAGGCCTAAATTCTTTGGTGCAAAATTTTTCATTTTCTCTTAAGTAGATCAGATCTTTTCATGCAATGGTCAGCATTTAAACTGCCATGCCTTGCAGGTTTTTTTTTTTTATTAGATGTGTTTTATGTTGGAAGCTGAGGCATAAAGTCATTTAATACATTTTCTCCAGAAGTAGTTATAGTATTGTTTAGTAATATTCCAGGAAAAAAATGCTCTCTTTCTGATAGCTGTATAACATACCCCAACTAGGGCAGCAACGCTGAAATACACGGCTCCGTAAAAAAGTACTGCAACCAATTACTAATCACCTGCTCTAAGTCTGTCATAATAGAAAGGGCAATTTTTTATGTTTTTTTTTTGGTGGGGTGAGGAAGGACTGCTTCATAACATTTTGTTTATGTGCACTATGATAGCTATCCGGTGCAGTATGATATATATTTTATTTGTTTTGGTTCTACTGCCCCTAACCTTTTACTGCTGCCCAGATTCTGTTTCACCCTAACCAGTTGAAAGGGATGTTCTCTGATGAGAGGAGCTACACTGCATCTTAGTGGTGAGAACTGGAGACCAGGCTGTCATTCTCTTTTTTAACATCCTTGTCCATTCTGCATAAACCAGAGTAATGTTTGCTGCAGT